>NW_007726596.1:645558-646167 GCF_000696425.1 Galeopterus variegatus | reverse complement strand
GACATCAAAGTTGTGCCCTGCCCCACCCTGCCTAGCAGGTGTCCAGTCTCTCCCACTGCCGGGAGTGAACTCCTCGGGGTAGGGTCCCTCAGCACACAGTTCCTTTTTGACTCCCCCCAGCACGGGTCGGCCCTCCGGGAGAGCTCTCCAGTAGCTTCAGTGTAGCTCCAGAGCACTCCGGGCTCCCCTCTCCCCACCAGAAATCAGTTAGGGGTTCTTCCAAACTGAGGCCCCCAGAGATGGAATCTGCCTCCCGGAAACAGGGAGTTTACCTGGGGCCGACGCCCAGGGTGTGGTGCAGAGACGATCTGGGTGGGCTCCTCTTCCGTGCCCTCCCAACACTGGCCGGGGGCTCCCCACGCTACCAGCCCCGTCAGAGATCCGCGGGGAGAGTGGGATTGTAGGCCGGTCCACAGGCCCCGGGGTGCCCCGCGTCGAGGTAAGCAATGGCACGTCGCAGTGTGGAGCCGCGCCAAGCAGAGATGGCTGGCCTGCCTGCTCTAAGCCGGCCGTCTCCGCCCCCACCCAAGAAAATGTAGGCAGCTCTGTTGCGGGCACCTGGCCTGGGGTGGTAGGCAGGAGCCAGGCGGGCAGGGAGCAGTCGGGCTT
>NW_007726596.1:624073-644863 GCF_000696425.1 Galeopterus variegatus | reverse complement strand
CTGTTGTGGGCGCCTAGCCTGGTGTGGTAGGCGGGAGCCAGGCGGGCAGGGAGCAGTCGGGCTTCGCCCCGCAAGTGGGGCTGGGCTGGGGGTGACTCACAGAGCTCGCAGAGTTGGGCCGGTCCAGCGCCTTCCACTCCGTTTCTGTCGTCTCAGCTGATTTACTTGGCCTTTGTTGTCTCGGGCTGCTCGCTCGAACCTGCAGCAGGGCTTGGGCGCTCTCAGGAGTCTTCTTTTGTGTCGGCCCTAAAACCTCGAACGTGTTGTTGCTTGTTTGTCATTGTAGGTTCATTGTTGAAAGATTTATTCATTTTTTGTTGCTCTTGGAAATGCAAATAGTACTCTGGTATCACAGTGCACACTTCTCAGGGTCGCGCTGTCTCCTGGCACGGCTGCTCCAGACCCGTCGCCATCTTAGAATCCTTATTAGAAAGATTTCAAGGCAGCTGGTGAAGCCGCTACCATGACGCCCATCGCCAGGGTTCCCGCGCACTTGGAGGCAGAACACATTTTCTTTATACGTACATCCATCATCAATCAACAAATATTTCTTGATCACCTACTGTGGACTTAATTTCCTAGAACACAAATTATCAATGAAGCCCATTTATTCCGGTGTTTAAGTACTGCACTGTAGTCAGATCTTTAAAGGCTATTAAATATTTTAGCTACTTTATAATTGATTGTTTGTCTGTCTTCAGCAATGGTTACAAACACCTAAAGGGTAGGTCTGCACCTTCTTTACCATCATATTTCTAAGAGAATATTTTTTTAGAATATATCATCATGATGACTGACACAAAGTAAAACTGAAAAAGAAACTAGAATAATAGTTTAGTTATTTTGAGACTCACCGATTCATGTTGTAGCCTATATCAATACTGCATTGCTTTTTATTGCTGAGAAGTTTTCAATTATATGTATATGCCACAATTTGTTTACTGTTCAGCTATTGAATATTTGAGTTGTTTCCAGTTTGGGGTTATTACAAATAAAACTGCTGTACATATTCGTCTGCATGCCTTTGCAAGTAGTATTATGCTGAGATCATATGTGAGATGTATCTTTAAGTTTTTAAGAAATTTCCAAACTGTTTTCCAAATTGGTTGTACTATTTTACCTTCACACCAGCAGTATATGAGTTCCATTTGTTCCACATCCTCAGCAGACTTGATTTGGTCAGACTTTTCTGTAACCACTCTAGTGTTGTGGTGGCATCTCATTGAAGTTTTATTTTACATTTTCCTAACAACTAATAAAGCACTTTTCAAGTGTATAATTACATCTATAAATCTTTTTTTGCGACATGTCACTTTAAATCTTTTGCCAATTTTTTACCGAATTATTCATTACCAAGAACATTTGAGAGTTCATTATATATTCTAGACACAAAGCCTTTATCAGCCATAATATTTATAAACATTTTCTCCCAGTCTGTGGCTTACCTTTTCATTTCCTACAAGTGTCTTTCAAATAGCAGAAGTTCTGGGGCCGGCCTGGTGGTGCACTGGATAAGTGCGCCGCTTGGGAAGCACGGCGGCGCTCCCACCTGAGGGTTCGGATCCCACATACAGACCGGTTCCCGCTCACTGGCTGAGCGAGGCGTGGGAGCAACACCGAGGGTTGCAATCCCGTTGCCGGTCCCGGTCCGGTACGGGGGCAACACTGAGGGTTGCGATCCGTTGCCGGACACGGAAAAAGACAAAAAAAAAAAAAAAAATAGCAGAAGTTCTTAATTTTGATGAAGCTCAATTTTTCTTTTCTTTTTAATGGACAGAGCTCTTGTCTAATCCAAGCTCAAAAAGATTTCCTTTAATATTTCTTCTAGAAGTTTTATAGATTTAAGTTTGACTTTATATTTAACTTTAAGTTTGACTCTATGATCCATAGAGTTAATTTTTTTTTTACAGTGTGAGAAATGGAATGAAGCTTATTGTTTTGTATATGGATATCCAATTGTTCCAGAACTATTTGTTGAAAAGATAATCCTTTCTTCACTGAATTGCCTTTGAGATACTAAGAAAATCAATTGCCCAAAATGTGTGGCTCTATGGAAATTCTTTTCTGTCTCATAGGCCTACTTTTCTTTCTTGACTCCAATATCAAACTGTCCTGATTATTGAAGCTTCATAATAAGGCATAAAGACATCCAGGTTTATTCTCTTTTTTTTTTTTTCCTTTTTGTCTTTTTCCGTGTCCAGCAACGGATCGCAACCCTCAGTGTCGCCCCCGTACCGGACCGGGACCAGCAACGGGATTGCAACCCTCGGTGTTGCTCCCACGCCTCGCTCAGCCAGTGAGCGGGAACCGGTCTGTATGTGGGATCCGAACCCTTGCCGGGAGCGCCGCCGCGCTTCTCAAGCGGCGCACTATAGCAGTGCGCCACCGGGCCAGCCCTGGGTTTATTCTTTTTTGAAAATGGATTATGTTATGATTATTTTAGTTTCTTTGCATTTCCTCATAAATTTTAGAATTAGTTTGTCAATATCTACTTTAAAAGAAAATGCCTGCTGGCATTTTGATTGACATTGCATTGAATCTGTAGGTCATTTTGCGGAAAATTTGCATTTTATCAATATTGAGTCTTTCAAATCAAGAACACAGTATATCTGTACATTTATTTATATCTGATTTAATTTCTTGATCTTAAGGGAAGAGAATTTAGTTGTTCGCCATTTAGTAGGATGTTAGCTGTAAATTTTCATAAATACCCTTTATCAGGTTTAGGATATTCCCTTCTACTCTAAATTTGAAGAGTTTTTAATCAAGAATAGAGGTTGGTTTGTGTCAAATGCTTTTTCTGCATCTATTAAGATGATCACATGGCTTTACTTTTTTAGTCTGGTAATATGGTCAATTACCTTGATTGATTTTCTAATGTTAAGCCAACTTTTCACTCCCAGGATAAATTCCACTTGTTTATGGTTTCTCCTTTTACTGCACTGTTGGATTTAACTTCCTAAAATTTTGCTAAGAATGTTTGCATCTGTTTTCATGAGGACTACTCTATGTAGTTTTCCTTTGCAGTAATGGCTTGGTTTTTGGTATCAGGGTAATGCTAGCTTCACAGAATTATTTGAGAAATATCCCCTCCTTTTCAATTTTCTGGATGAGTTTGTATAGTATCAGTGTTACTTTTTCCTTAAATGTTTGGTCACATTCACCAGTGAAGCTATCTGGGTTTGGAGGCTTTTGGGTGAGAATATTTTTTAAGTAAAAATTTATTTTTTCAGTAGATAAATGGCTATTCAGATTACCTATTTCTTCTGGAGTAAGTTGTGATAGTTTGTAACTTTTTAAAAATTTATTTATTTGTTAATATTATTTTTTTACATTCTAAGATGATGTTGCAGAGCAATTGGGAGGGAGGGGAAAAGGAGAGGGGGGAGGAGAAGAGAGGGGGAAGGAAATAGAGCAGGAGGAGTAGGAAGGAGGGGAGATTTGGTCGAGGCCTGTGGCACCCCCCGCATTCTGGCAGGGGAAACCAAGGGGGTACCAGCAGTGGTTTGGTTGTCATTGCTGGGCTGGTTGCAGATGTCGGGGGGCACAGCTGAGGCTGTCAGCCCCCGACCACCCCAGCTCAAGAGCCCAGGATGCTTACTGCAGCAGCTAAGTGGTCATTACTGAGGTAGTTGCAGATGTCAGGAGGGCATGGCTGAGACTGTCAGCCCCCCAGCACCCTAGCTCAGGAGCCTGGGTCACTTCTTGTGGCTCTGTGGTCACCACTGGGCTGGTTGTGGATGTCAGGAGGCATGGCTGAGGCCCCCCACCGCCTCAGCTTGGGAGCCTGTGTTGCTTCCTGCGGCAGCTCAGTGGTCATTGCTGGGCTGGCTGCAATTATCAGGGGCACGTGGAAGTTTGTAAGTTTTAAGAAATTTTAGTCTAGTTCATCTAAGTTGTCAAAACTATTGGCATTGGGCCGGCCCGGTGGTGCACTTGGTAGAGTGCGGCACTTGGGAGTGCGGCAGCGCTCCCGCCAAGGGTTCAGATCCCATATAGAGACCGGTCCACTCACTGGTTGAGTGCGGTGCAGGCGCGACACCGAGGGTTGCGATCCCGTTACCGGTCACAAAAAAAGACAAAAAAAAAAAAAAAAACAACTATTGGCATTAAGTTGTTTATGATATTTCCTCACTATGCTCCTAATATCTGTTAGATTTGTAGTTATGTTGCCTCTTTCATTCCTGATATTGATCATGTATGTCTTCTTTCTTTTTTTCCTGATCAGTCTGGCTAGAAGTTTATCCATTTTATTGGTCTTCTCAAGAAGTTTCTGTTTTCATTGATTTCATCTGTTTTTATGCTATTTCATTAATTTTCACTCTGATCTTTATTATTGCCTTTGTTTTGTTTACATTGGGTTTGATTTGTTGTGGGTTTTTTTCTAGTTTGTTAAAGGACAAGCTAAGATCATTGACTTGTTACCTTTCTTATTTTCTAATATAGACATTTAGTGCCAAAAATTTCTAAATATTGCTTTAGATACAATACACAAATTTTGATAAGTAAAGTTTGTTTTACTCTAGTTCAAAATATTTTCTAATTTTCTTCTTTATTTCTTCTTTAACTCATGGGTTATTTTGAAACATGTTATTTAGTTTCCAAATATTTGGGAATTTTCCAGATACCTTTCTGTTGCTTATTTCTAATTTAATTTCTTTGTGAACAAAGAACATACTTTGTATGACTTAAATCCTTTTAAATGTATGGAGACTTTATTAAACAGCCCTGAATATGGTCTATCTTGTTAAATGCTCTGTGTGCGGTTGAAAAGAATGAGTATTTTGATGTTGTTGAAGCATTCTAAAAGTGTCAATTAGGTCAAGTTGGTTGATAGTATTGTTTACATCTTTGATATCCTTACTGATTTTCTGTCTACTGGTCATACCAACTATTGAGAGACAAATACTGAAATCTTCTATTTTAATTGTGGATCTGACTCTATCTCCTTGCAGTTCTAATAATTTTTACTTCAGTATCTTCAAGCACTATTATTAAGGGAATAAATATATGGATTGTTATGTCCTCTTGATCAATTATCCACTTTATTATTTTTAAATGACCCTTTTTTAATCCATTGTATTATTCCTTGCTCTGAAATCTGCTTTGTCTGATATTAATGTAGACACTCTGTCCTTTTTTTTTTTTTCCTTTTTGTCTTTTTTCGTGACCGACAACGGATCGCAACCCTAAGTGTCATGCCCGTACCGGACCGGGACCGGCCACGGGATCGCAACCCTCGGTGTTGCTCCCGCCCCTCGCTCAGCCAGTGAGCGGCCGGTCTGTATGTGGGATCCGAACCCTCGGCGGGAGCGCCACCGCACTTCCCAAGCGGCACACTATAGCAGTGCGCCACCGGGCCGGCCCACTCTGTCCTTTTTTTGATTAATGTTAGCATAACATATTTTTTTTTCAAACCTCTCAATTTTAACTTATTTGTGTCTATATTTTTAAAGCGAGTTTCTCATAGGCAACATTGAATTGAGTTTTGCTTTTCAATCCAATCTAATAATCTTTGCCTTTTAATTGGGGTGTTTAAGCTGTTTACATTTAATGAGGTTTGTACATGGCTGGGTTAAACTCTACCCTTTGGCTATTTGTATTATATTTTTCTTATCTATTATTTGCTTTTTTTTCCCTATTCTTCTCTACCTTCTTTTGAATTAATTGAGCATTTTCTATGATTTCTTTTACTCTCCTTTCTTGTCTTGTAAACTATAACTCCTTGTTGCTAGTATTAGTACTTGATCATACATCTTTATCTTCTCAAAGGCTTCAAGTGATATGATGCCACTTCTCATAAAGTACAAGCAACTCAGAACTGTATACTTCAATTTCTGTCCTCCTGGCCTTTATGATATTAATGTCATGCATTTTTACTTCTATTTATGTTATAAAACTCATAATGCATCTTTAATACTGTTGCTTTAAATAAGTCAATTGTTAATTCTCTTTTAAAGAGAAATAATTTTAGAAGTGCTTTATAATTACTCACATAGTAAGCATTTGCAGTAATCTTTTTTTTAATGTTAATCCAGATTTCCATCTGGTATCACTTTTCTTATGCCTGGAGGACTTCCTTTAACATTTTTTGTCTGCTGATGGTGAATTATTTCAGTTTTTGTATATCCGGGGGAGAAAGTCATTCTGCCTTCATTTTATAAAACTTTTTGGTGAATGTAGAACTCTAGATTGAGGGGTTTTTTTCCTTAATACGTTAAAGATGCTCTCCACTGTCTTCTGGCAGGCATTGTTTCTGATAAGAAATCTAATATTACCCTTTTATTTGTTTCTCTGTATATGCTTGACTTTTCTCACACTACTTTTAAGATTTCTTGTTATCACTTGTTTTAAACAATTTGATTTTGTTGTGTATTCTTGTCATTTTTCCAAATTTAGAAATTTTTTAGCCATTATTTTTTCAAATAATGTTTTTTCTTCTCCCCTCCCCAATTAAATATATATTATACCACTTCAAGGTTTTCCACAGCTCACTAATGCTCTCTTCATTTTTCTAGCCTTTTTTCTCCTATGTGTTTCATGTTGTATAGTTTGTACTACTATGCCTTCAAATTCACTATTTCCTTCTCCAATGTCGAACCTGCTTTTATTCCCAATCAGTGAATTTTTCATCTCAAACATTGAATCTCTTTGTAATCCCTTGTCTCTGTTTAATATGTTCAATCTCTCTTCTACCTTTTTATACATATAAAATAAAGTTACAGTAAGTGTTTTAAAGTCTTTGTCTATCAATTCTATCATTTGTGTTATTTCTGGCTCAATTTCAAATGACAGGTTTTCTCCTCATTGTGGGTGGTTATTGGGTTATTTTGTTTTTTTGGTGTGTGTGAGTGTGTGTGTGTGTGTGTGTGTGTGTGTGTGTGTGTGTGTGTGTACATGTTGCTTCTTTGAATGCCTGGTAATTTTTCATATAAAGAATTTATTATTCTTTTCATAAGAATTTCATCTTTTGGGGTGCTGATGCTGAATATATTTGTGTTTCTATAAAATTTCTTGAGCTTTGTTTTGGGATATGATTATGTTACTTGAAAACTTGATACATTGGGGTCTTGCTTTCAAGCTTTGTTAGGTGGGATCAGAACAGCATTTTCTCTAAAAATGATTTTGTCCTGGGACTGACCCAGTGCCCCATGAATTATGAGGTTGTCCACTTTAGTTTGGGGGAACAGGAACTATATCAAGCCCTGTATGAGCTCCGAGGATTGTTCCCTTTACTCTTATCCAGCAGTTCTTTCCTCAGCCTCAGGTAATTTCCTCCCATGCACAAACTGATCAGTACTCAGCTAAAGACTCAAGAAGGACCTTCTGAAGGTCTGTGAGTGTTCTCTCTCACTCTCGCTTGCGCGCTCTCTCTCTCTCTCTAGCTCTCTCTCTCTCTCTAGCCCTCTTTTGCCTTGTATTCTGTCCTGAAAACTCCAGTCACATTGGCCTCCCTAGATTCCCAGCTTCCTCTGCCAAGCTCAGGAAGTCAGGCTCTGTCTGGGCTCTTGCTTCCTGCACCATGCCCTGGAGACCATATCAAGGCAATAAGCTGAGGCAATTATCTCACCTAGCTTGTTTTATGCATCTCAGGAAGTACTGTTGTTGCCTGCTTTTTAATATTGTAAAAATGATTTTTCCATGTATTGTGTCTAGTTCTTAAGTTGTTTCACGTGGGATGGTAAGTCTAGTCCCTGTTACTTCTTCTTGGCTGATAGCAGAATTTCTTATATTATTCTATACTTCATTTGTCTCATGTATTTACATACCTTTATACTGTTTTATATTAAAGTTATTTTTACCCATATTTTCTTATATCATCATCCACTCAAGGATTTACAATTAGGATTATAGATTTGTTGAGATTAAGAGATTTTAGAAACCATTTAATCTATGTTTATCTTTACACATGTGAGGAAAATGAAGAGCAGGAGGTTAAGTGACTTTCTTGAGGTCACATAGCTGCTCGGTGGCAATGGAGCCAGTAATAGACCTTAGGACAATTTGTGGTTGGCCTTGGGGTCACCCGTAACCTATACAACGTCATGAGGTTCTCTTTCTTCTGTCAGAAAAGCTGCCATTGAGCTAAAGGAGTCTCCAGATTTGTAGTCCAGGATGTGATTATTGATTAGTATTGAAAGTTTTAGTCTAATTTTAAGTTGCATTAAATTCTCTGTCCCTAATATAGGATAAAGATCCTTAGCCCTCGTGGAAAGGAAAAGAATCTTGCCTCCTAGAAGGAAAAGTTGGAAAAGCAGAGATCTGACTGTGGGCACTCATGTGTTCCAAGACCCTTTCCTGTGCTTTGCCCATGGAGTGTCTATGGGGTCGCTATTGCCACTCCACTGGAACCTGAAAGCTCGTCTTTATTGTCCCACTTTGTTGTCCTTGACATTCTGACCTCCTCGCTTTGGTCTTTGCCACTAGCAAATGAATATGGGTAAGTGGTCAGAAGAGACAGAGAAAGTCTTCACTTCTATTAAGAATTTGGGAGGCAGGAGACAGAAAACAGCTTTTTTTCTCCATAATCATAATTTGACAAAGACAATAGCTTCAATAAGTGAATTGCCTTCTGGAAAATTTCTATCACAAGAAATTATATTATCTGGCAGATTTCCTTTGGAGTATATCACTTGATAATGACTGTTTTTCCTTTATGTGATACATATTTTCTTCTGGTTAACACAGACTTTTTAGCATAAATACCATATAAAATGGAATATACCGCGAAGAAATTTTTATGTCCCTATGTGTCAAGAAACCTCTAATCTGTTGTGCTTGTCCTACACTATCTTACACACGTTACTTCACCTCATATAAAGTTAATTTAATTTTCAGTTAACTTAAGCTTCAGTACACAGTAATTCCCACTTGCTCTAAGGAAATGTCTTGAGAATCAAAAAGTTATGGTTAGAATAAGGCTGTGATGCCATTAAAATATGAAGCATAAAGGAAGATGAGTATAGGAAACTCTGATAGAGAATGTCCCTTCATCAGGACTGTACAGTCAGGACAGTGGATGAACTCATTGTTAAAACGGAGTACCAGGTGGGTGCAGAGGGTCTCACATATTCGTGAGGATCATTTTGGTTATTCAGCTCTATCCTTTATGAAATTTTGCTGAAGCACTAGACTCCGTAAAAGTAGCTTGCTCTCCATTACACAGGTTCTAATTTACGAACGATGTGTCCTCATTGCAGCAATTTTAGCTGTAATCTCCCCAGAAAAGGTAATTATGTGGACTAGTTTGAGCACCTTCTACTCAGGATCATGGGGACATACCAACAGTCATTCCAAGACTCCAACCCATATTATGATTCTACGCCAATAAAGTTTATAATATTAAAGTAGAAGGCTATACTTTTATCTAAATAGTTTGAGCAAAATAAGAGTTAGTCTATATTTTGCTCAAATAACAACTAAAAAAGTCACATAACAAAAGTTACATCATTTAAAAGCAGGATAAATATAGACCTAAATATAGATAGATCTACACGTAGCTATATAGATACACAAATATAAACTCTCAGGCATTCTACAAACATGTCTAAAATATTATTATAATGGCAATGAAAGACCATCAAAATGTTGGTAAATTGGAAATTCATAGGCCTGGGGTTAAACACAACCACTTTCAAACTCTGACTGTGTCCTTCATTAGCTGCCTGTCCTTAAGTAACTTATCCTCAGTGAACAGTTTTCCTCAACTATAACATGAGAATGATAGTACAGGGTTTGTGGTGAAGTTTGGAGCTAATACAGGCAAAGCACCCAGCATAGAGTCCAGCTCTGGATGCACAGCAGCACGTGAGGGAAGGCCCACTGGGAGAGGAGAAAGAGTGTGAGCTTGGAAACCAGACCCACCTCGGCTGGAACTCCAGCTCTACCATTTGCTTCCTCTGTGTCTCGTGCCAATCACTAAGTTCTCTGTGCTTCAGTTTCTCCATAAAGTCATCAAGATGATTTTTATAAAAATACCTTCCTAGCTGGCTTGTTGAAATAATACATAGACACAATATGGGGTGATATGGGTTGAGTGTTCAGCCCCTACAAAGCTCATGTGGAAGATTGATCCCCAGTGTGGCAGTGTTGAAAGGTGGGACCTTTAGGAGGTAATTGGATCACGAAGGCAGGATTAATCCATTAATGGGTAAATGGATTAATGGGTTATCATGGGTGTGGACTGGTGGCTTTATAAGTAGAGCACGTGAAAGTGCTCTTGCCATTCTCAGTATGTGTATCATGCCTAACCACAGGACTCTGTAGAGAGTCCACGCGGAGAAGGCCCTCACTAGACGTGGCCCCTGGACCTTGGGCTTCCCAGCCTCCAACACTGTAAGAAATAAATTCTGTTCCCTTATAAATTGCCCAGTTTCAGGTATTCCACTACAAGCAATAGAAAACTGACTAATACAATAGGATATTTTTAAAAGTTCATGGAAAGGTTTCTATTTTGTTTTAAGAGAGGGAATATATTGAATAGAAAAATCAGAATTCAAAATTCTTTCAATTAACTACAATGATGGTAACCATTATTCTAGTTTCTGAATTTTTATGTCAGCGTTCATAAGGAATATTAGTTTATGCGTTTTTTGTTTTGTTTTGTTTTGCTTTGTTTCTTTTGTAATGTCTTTGTCTTTGGTTTTAGGGCAATGGGTCTGGCCTCATAGAATGAGTTAGGAAGTGCTCTCTTGCCTCTTCAATTTTTTTGGAAAAGTTTGAGAAGGATTGGTGTTAGTTCTTCTTTAAATGCTTGGTAAAAATGCATCCATGAAGCCCTCAGGTCCAGGACTTTTCTTCTTGTCAGGAGATTTTTTTTTTTTTATGGATTGTAACTAGTAAGGAAATTGAAATTTATTACTTTCAGTCTCCTTCCTAGTTATAGTCTATTTAGAATTTCTATTTCTTCATGATTCAGTCTTGGTAGGTTTTGTGTTCCTAAAAGTTTGTTCATTTAGGTTATCCAATTTATTGTTGTACAATTGTTCATAGTACTCTCTTATAATTATTTTTATTTCTGTGGTATCGGTAGTAATATCCCCACTTTCATTTCTGATTTTAGCAATTTGAGTCTTCTCTTTTTTTTAGTCCATTAAGATAAAGTTTTGCCAATTTGTTGATCGTTTGGGTTTATTGAGTTTTTCTGTCATTTTTCTATTTTCTATTTCATTTATCTCTGCTCTAATCTTTCTTATTTCCTTCCTTCTACTAGCTTTGGGTTTAGTTTGTTCTTTTTCTTGTTACTGAAGTTGTAAAATTAGGTTGTTGATTTGAGATCTTTTTTAGTGAAAGCATTTATAGCTATTAATTTCCCTCATTAACACTGCTTTCACTGCATCCTGTAAGTTATGGTATATTCTGTTTTCATTTTCATTTGTTTCAGGATATTTTCTAATTTCCTTTGTGATATCTTCTTTGATGTACTGGTTGTTTAAGAGTGTGTTGCTAACTTTCAGTAAAATGTGAATTTTCCAGTTTTCCTTCTATTATGCATTTTTAACTTTATCCAATTTTGGTCAGAGAAGATACTTTGTATGATATCTATCTTTGTTAAGCTATTAAGACTTAATTCGTGGTCTAATATATAGTCCATCCTGGAGAGTGTCCCATGTGCACTTGAGAAGAATGTGTGTGCTGCTGTTGGAGAGAGTGTTCTGTATTTGTCTGTTAGATCTAGTTGGTTTATTGTGGTGTTCAAGTCCTCGATCTACTTACCTTCTGTCTGGTTGTTCTATCCATTATTGAAGATAGGGCATTAAAGTCTCCAATTATTATTGTAGGAATATCTATTTTTCTTTTCAATTCTATCAGTTTTTGCTTCACTTTTTTTAAAAAATTGAAACATAATTGATTATACATATTCATGGGGTACAGAGTTGACCATCATATTTGTGTATATCATGGGATGATCAAACCAATATTATTAGCATGTTCATCATTACAAATCATAATTATTCTTTGTGCCCCTTACCCAGTTTTTCCCAACTCTCCTCTCCCTCCTCATTACCCACCTCTAGTAACTACAGGTTTGTTCTCTTCTTCTGAAAGTTCAATGTTTTATTGTAGTCTTTCTTTTTCTTTCTTTTTCTTTCTTAGCTCCCACTTACAAGTGAGGGCATGTGGTATTTTTCTTTCTGTGCCTGGCTTATTTTACTTAACACAATTTTCTCCAAGCTCTGCTTCACATATTGTGATGGTCTGTTATTAGGTACAACTACAGGGTTTTTTGTTTGTTCATAATATCAAATGGCAGAAAGCAATGTAATATACACTGATCTTCAAGATATACATTTTCTCTTGAAGATAAACAGCCAGATGAAGACATGCATAGGATAAGGTATGGCAGAAGGGGTGTGGAGCTTCCATGCCCTCTCTGGGTGAACCACCCTCCAGGAACTCCACGTATTCAACCATCCAGAAGCTCTCCAAACCCAGGCATCTCAGGTTTTTATGAAGGCTTCATTACATAGGCATGACTGATTAAATCATGGTCACTGGTGATCAGTTTAACCTTCAGTCCCTTTCTCCTCCCTGGAGATAGGGAGGTGGGACTCTCGTGTTGTCTTCTTATTTTTCCATGAACTTTTATTTTTTTTATTTTTTATTTTTTTTTTTTTTTTTGGTCTTTTGTCTTTTTCCGTGTCCGGCAATGGATTGCAACCCTCAGTGTTGCCCCCGCACCGGACTGGGGACCGGCAACGGGATTGCAACCCTTGGTGTTGCTCCCACGCCTCACTCAGCCAGTGAGCGGGAACCGGTCTGTATGTGGGATCCGAACCCTCGGGCAGGAGCGCCGCCGCGCTTCCCAAGCGGCGCACTATCCAGTGCGCCACCGGGCCGGCCCTTTTTCCATGAACTTTTGAAGTACCCTCATAGATTGCTAGAAGAATGCCTGTCAAGTTTCTAGAAAGGAGGTTCCGTGGAACATGGAGTGAGGGGTGGTGGAGGAATAAATGCTTCCAGTGTTGATTCCTTCCCAAATGTGGCGGGGGGCAGGAGAGTGGCTCTCTGGTCCTGGCAGGGTAGGCGGGTCAGTCCTGAATTCTGGAAGGAGGTAGAGTTCTCAGTATGTTGCATATCACTACAGATCCTGGATAAAGACTCTTAATCTGTACCTCTTCCCCTGCCCCCAATGGTGGGCTTCAAACAGTCTTTCCCTGGTTTCTACCAGGAATATATCAAGCCCAAACCACTTGCAGACCACCTAAGGACAGGTCCTTTAGGTGATTCAAAAACAGGACAGGGATCCTCCCTCTGTTTTATTCCTTGCCTGCCCCATGGATCAGTATGAAAAGCAAAGCCTGTCATCCTAAGCCCACTTCAGCAGGACCTCACCAATACTGAGGGGGCAAGGACCAGGTGGTCATTCTCCCTGCTCCTCCAGGCTGGGCAAACTATGCAGACGGACTCAATAAACTGAGTCTTCTTGGCCAAGCCTTTCTCCCTGAAGGCAAACCTCTGAGCATGTCTTAAAGCTTAGATTTGACACAAAAGATAGGAAGCCTCCGTTTACCAGACATTGTATATTTGGGGGATTACTTTGCACTTGCATCTTACTAAAAAGTCAGTGTTTTTTGTCTGCCTTTTAATAATAACTTTTAAATGTATTCCATCTCATACTGAACTCTGGAAGTAGAAGAAGAGTGATCTTTAGTCCCCAAATTCCCCACAATTGATAAAGCATATATCATGAGGTCAACGTTAAGTAAATGCAAGTATAATTATTAATTGGCTTTGCATTGGGTCATAGTATAGTGGTTAACAGCATGGACTTTAAAGACAGGCAGACCTGGATTAAAATCCTGACTCTACCATTAACTAGGGGTGTGACTTTGGACAACATTCTTAACCTCTATAAGCCTCAGTGTCCTTATCTATAAAATGGCAGGTATACTAGTATACACCTCCTTGGGCTGGTGCGAGGGATTCAATGAGATCGTGCACTAATAGTGCTTAGGACCGTGTCCTACACGTGGTAGCTGCTCAATAAATGTTTGTTATGGTTTCCAACTCGGCCTGTTGTTCTATTCCTCAGCTTCTGCCTAAACATAAAAGCAAATCAAAGAAGAATCCTGGCTCTTTCCAAGTTTTCCTGACTCTTCTTTTATAGTGTCTTTGAGCATCAGTTCCTTCTTTTCATTCCACTTTCACCAAACTAGTTTAGGTATTTATAATTTCACAGGTAATTTATTACAATCACCTTGGTAATAGTTCTCCCTCCAAATTCTGCTCCCACAAACCATCTTGCATGCCTGTGCCATTGAAATCCTCACGAATTCTCACTTTGGTTATCAACAGCTCTCCACTGTCTAAGACTTCTCAACGTGACATGCAAGGCTTTCGGTAACATGACCTCAACCAATTTCCCGGTTCTTCTCCTGCATTTTACATACACGGACTGTTTGCCTGGTGCCAACACTTCCCTGATACTTTCACCCACCTTATTCTAATTTTACCCTCACAACTCATTTTACAGATAAAATGAAGCCCTTTTGTGGCCAAATCAGACCTTGATCAAACCCAGACCTTGTTCTTCTAAACCCTGTGCTCTTTCCATGCCGCACCCTGAACTCACCTCTAGTCTGAGCTTATTCTCTAGCCACGCAGTAGCCTTCCCGAGTTCTTGCCTTCCCCTTGCTTCTCCCTTGCCATTCCCATCCATCTCAATGCTACTGCCAGTTTCTGAGCCTCCCACATCCCCACCATTTTCACTTAACAAAACCCTCTTCATTCCTCAGAGCCTAGGTCAAGTGTTCCCAAATCCATGATGCATTCCCTAATTTTTGCATCTGAAAATGCCCAAATCCTCCTTCACTGTATTGCCTGGAAGACCCTATAATACTCATTACTCCCAGCCTTAACTAGGAAATATTACATACATCTGGTCTCCCTACAGGACTTTCTCTTCTCGAGGGGAGGCATCTTATCTTGGGCTCGTGACATCCCTCTCAGTACTTGGCAGGATGGCGTGAATGGAGCGGATGCTCAGTGAGGTGCTGATAAGAGTGTAAATGAATAGATTGTGATGGTCCAACAGAGAGCCTCTATGTTCAAGGCTACAGAGAGAGATGAACGGTCTTGGAGACAGAGCAGGTACACGTGAAGGAAAGCAGGGAGGCTGTGCTCCTAGACGGAGAAAACCAGCGGACATTCAGGAGTAAGGATGATGTAATATGGGGAGATAAGGAGAGTAAACAGGGCCATCAACAAAGGGCAAAAAGGGTATCTAAGGAGTAGGTGGTACCCAGGGGCTTGGGTACAAATTCTAAGTGGCCACAAGTGAGACTTAGGGGACAGGGCAGCCTCCAACAGTTATGCTCAGACTACTAAATCCCATGAAGGAGGATTGTGCAAAATGTAAGTCCCACCAGGCGGGATTGCTGAGGCTGCTGACAAAGCCTCTTTTCTGCTATTTAAAATGGGAGTAAGAAGACTCTCCCTAGCTTAATTCACAGATTGGCGGGAAGAATTTTTAAGAATCAAACGAGTGACAGTGCCTTTGCAAACTGTGTAACACCACAAAAATGAGAAAATTAGGGGGGCTGGCCGGTTGGCTGAATTGGTTAGAGCACAGCCTTGTAACACCAGGGTTACAGGTTCAGATCCCTGAACCAGCCAGCTGCACAAATACAAAAATAAAATAAAATAAAATAATTAAAAATAAGAAGAAATCTTATATAGCTGGGGAGAAGTGTGTTGAACAGACACATAAGCCCTAGTAACTTTTTACATAGGGACACCTTTGTGTCCTGTCCACTCATATAGCAGCAAGTAAAGAGTGCTAATACTATCCCATGTCGTGGAGTTATTTGCTTTACTCATGGTTTTCTTTGCAGCCACCTCATCCAAAAACAAAAGGCAGTCATTTACTTCATATATCTGAGCAAATTAAAATTCAGCCTTTGAGATACATGGTGGGGGGGGGGGGCCCCAAAAGCAGAGTCAAGAATTTCTGCACAATAATTTTAGAGTCCATATTTTACGGATTCTCATCATTGCTATATTTAGCCTATATTAGAATCTTGCATTATCTGTTAAATTTACATCACATAGGACCTAATCACCTTTATAGTTTACATATTTACTGTGTATCACTTATCCTGGCTGCATTAAAAATTACTCTAAAACTTAGGAGGTTAAAGCAATAAACATGTACTATCTCATGATTTCTGTGGGTCAGGAATTTGGGAATAGCCTAGCTGGGTGGTTCTAGCTCACAGTCTCATATGAGGATGCAGTCAGGATGTCAACTGGGGCCACAGTCATCCAAAGGCTGGATGATTCCAAAAGCAGGAGGCCCAGGTTTCTCTCTGGTTATTGGCAGGTGGTCTCAGTTCCTTGCTAAATGAGCCTCTCCACAGGGCTGCTTGAGTGTCCTCACAACATGGCAGCTGGCTTCCTCTACAGTGATTCATCCAAAAGAGGCAGCAAAGTAGAAGCCACAATGTCTTTTATGACCTAGGCTTAGAAGTCTCAGACTATGATTCCACAATATCTTAGTGGTTACACAGGCCAGCTGCATTCACAATGGGAGGGGCTACCCCAGGGTATGAATACCAGGATACAGGGATTATTGGGGCCATCTTGGGGTCTGGCTACCACAACCTGGATCATGAATGTAATTCGAATCACTGTGCAACCTATATCTTCCCTGGCTACATCAATGGGGGTGTACAATACATTCGTGTTAATAATCCACATTTCAAGGGCTCTCATTCCCTCCTGTTTTTGCAGGAACTGAAGCTTCATGACAAATATCCCTTGACCATTTCTAGAAGATCCCAGAAGGCCTTCCTCAAACAAGATCTGTCCACTATGATATTTTCCCAGTTTCTTTCCCCCTTGCCCTGACCCTCTTCCATGAGGTCTTCTACAAAAGCTTGTTATGGAGCTGTGTGAAAGCACATCCCTCCTGCCTCCAGTGCCCCAGCTGAATCCGCTTCTAGTCAGCACTTCTAGGTGCTCCTCCTGCCTCTGCCATGAAACCTACCTCTTATGATGGCAGGACCATTTCAGTTACCAGTTCCAGCAGCCAGGCAGTTATTCAACCAATATGTATTGGTTCTCTGGTATTGTGCTAGATCCTGGAGACGCAACAAGAAACAAGGGATACATCATCTGTACCCCCAAAGCTTACAGTCCGGAACTCTAACCACTAGACTCATGTTACCAACCTGGTGGCCGAGTTAGGAGTATATGCTGGTCTCCTTATTGAACTGGGCTAGTGGAGGCTCCCAAAGGAGTGCTCCTGATTCCCAAATATTTCGCAGAGTTTAGCTGTTTCCATTTTGGCTTCTAGCTATTCTCCCAATAAGATTCACACAAGAGTCCCTGCAAGGCTGGGCCGGAAAACAAATTCAAAAGACAGATTCCTGCTGTACTCAGAAACCCCCTTTTCTCCAACATTTAAGTCTTTGTTACTGGGCCAACTTTGTCTGTGGGGCTTGTTCTGCCCTTTGGATGACATCCCTTTAAAGAAGGTCCTCAAAACATCATGCAAATAGCCTTCTGGGGACCTACCCCAACTTTCTGCTGCACATGCCCAAGCAATTGCATTCTACATCAATGAGAAACACATTTCTGTACAATCCTGCTCCCTGAGGCAATCTGATGTGCAAAGAGAAAGGGGATAACCCTCATACCACCTTGAAATTTTTTCAAAATGCTTTAGAGATTTCTAGTTAAATATGGAGGACTGAACACCACATTTCTTTCTGCTTCCTCCAAAAGCCCACTAAAATGATAGTGAATGATTAAAAAATAGAAATAAATTTATTAAAAGCAAAGACTATACTTTCAGGGATTATTTCTTTCTTTATCTTTTTCTTTTTAAAGAAAGTCAAATTTAGCAGTGGGGATCATTTCTATCGTTCTTTACAAGAGAAGTTTCTCTGAACGTGTAAAGCCTGGAAAACCACTAGGAGGAGGCGCAGCGTTCTCTCCTGCGCATGAAGCTGGCTCCTGGTGTCACTTCACTAAAACTGCCATTTGCCATTGATGATCATTCTTCTCTCCCTTTAGGAGAGGAAGAGAGAGAGAACACAGTCTGAGTGGTTTCCACTAAAACAAAAATAAAAAATATTAAAAGCGTGAACCAAGGAGAGAACTGACAGTGACCCCCGAGATGTCAATAATAAATTGCAAGCTTGAAAAACAGACGGGTAAGTACCAACTGACTTTGCAGAGAGGAGACAGTGAAAATCCAGGTGCCTGTAGGAGGGGAAACCAACAAAAAGCAAGCCAATTAGCTCTACAGAACCCCAGAAAAACTGAGAATTGGAGTTGCTGAAAACACAAGAGGTTCTAGGTTGTTCTAAGGAGCAGTTAAATCCCTGGGTTTCCTCCATCCTTCTCCACCATGACCACCAGGGTGTAGGAAACTGCTCCTCTCCCACAGCCCACATTCCTCAACAAAACCAGAAGATTCTGGACTTGGGGGACATCTGGTAGACCCAAGAGCATGGCTGAAGAATTTTCATGAAAACAGAGGGATCAAGTGAAGGGCTGCCTGCTCAAAACTCATCCCCTTCACCCCATCTTTGCTTTCTTCTCTTGGTCAGAACAATATCCTATTGCCAGTCCAAATAAAATTATTGATGAGGAGTTCTGTTAAAACTAGCATCGTCTGCCACAAAATTAAAGAAGACATCCTTACTAAATATATAAAATGAGTGAGCCTCCTGTATGTATTTGTACGTTTTCAAGCAATTACCCTGATTATAACTTAAACTCCTCCCATTACATCGTCTTGTCCTGAGGACGTCCTCTAGAATCCTGAGACATCCTTACTAAATATATAAAATGAGTGAGCCTCCTGTATGTATTTGTATGTTTTCAAGCAATTACCCTGATTATAACTTAAACTTCTCCCATTACATCGTCTTGTCCTGAGGACGTCCTCTAGAATCCTACCTCCTCTTGACATTAGTGATTAGGAGGCCATGAGGGCTCAGCAAGAAGCTAACAGATCTGCCATTCTCCTCCAGTCTCAGAAAATTCTAGAAAAAATAGAGACCCTATTCCTTTCCTTCAGAAAGAAGACTTTCTGAAAATCTCTTAAACTGTTTCTGAGTAATATGTTAGCTGTGAATGCTTTTAGTGTTGTCGTGGTTGTTTTGTTTAGTTTTTTTACTATTCAGAAAATTTGCCAACTAAAATACTTCCATTTGGGAATTACTCTTTAACTTCCCAAGCAAGTTTCAATGTATTCAATATACTTTCTATTTACTATGCTTTGTCTAGTATATCCCATTCTATTTTATTCTCCATTCAAGTTTGTCGAATATGGTGTTAAAAAGGGGTTTTATGCTGCTGTGATTTGTTACTGTTGTCTGAATTTATTTCTTTCATGATATGAAGTTGAAAAGCTGGCAAAATAAGAAGCTAGTACATAATTTAGAAAATTTCTTTGCTATTTACAATAGCACCAAACAAATACTTAAGAGTAAATTTATCCAAGAAAATGAAAAATCTGTACACTGAAAATGATGTTTTCTTGCTCAATTTTTGTACTCCCCCAACATCCTANACTTCCATTTGGGAATTACTCTTTAACTTCCCAAGCAAGTTTCAATGTATTCAATATACTTCTTACTATTTACTATGCTTTGTCTAGTATATCCCATTCTATTTTATTCTCCATTCAAGTTTGTCGAATATGGTGTTAAAAAGGGGTTTAATGCTGCTGTGATTTGTTACTGTTGTCTTTATTTATTTCTTTAATGACATAAAATTGAAAAGCTGGCAAAGTAACAAGGTAGTACATAATTTAGAAAATTTCTTTGGAAAAACAACCTTCTAGAATTATTCAGAATGATTTGTTATTAAAACATAATCAGAACACATAGCCTTCTTAATATACAGAACAATAGTCATGCTGTGATAGAGAGAAGGCATTTCTTCAATAAAATATCCAGTCTTAATTTCCAGCACCAGAGCACATAAAACTTGGAAATGACCTTGGCAAGTGTCCTTAAAACTGGACTGGCTTCTCCCTCTGATATTACTAAAATTTTGCAAAGAAGCAACCAATCACAAATTCACTTGGAATATTTTATTAATACTAGTCCAATTGTTTCTACATTTAAAAAAAGGAAATACATTTTTCCATGTAGCAAAATTTTAGTCTTTAAGTTTATTTAATAAACCTAATGTTGAAAAACAATGGAAGTAGTACCAAACCATCATAGAAATTTCAAAATTTCATTAAATAGCATCTAAGTTTCAGATATGCTCTTAATTTAACAGATCTCTCAACACGCAGAGGAAGCCATTGCACATAAACTTGGCAAGCATTTGATTAAAGTAAATGTGTTGAAATTGTAGATAACCAAAACACTAAATCAAGACAACTCACTTCTTTTGCTTAAACAGAAATCTTCAGGGACACAACTTAGTACTATATTATTCTCAACATAGTAGTTACCAAAATGAAAACCAAATGTCATCCCCTGACTTATCCAGGCTCTACCAGTTGAAGTCACTTATGTCCTGTGCCCAGAGGTGCGGTTCCATTACACAGGGCCAATCTTAGCCAGAACTAAATTGGGAGCCTGATCTCTGGCTGCTGGGACTTGCCTGATCCCTGGCTACTGGGACTTGCCTGCTGAGAACTTCCAAACCCCTTGGAGTGACATACGCTCATGATTATGAAGTCCATCAGCACTGATCCCCACTTCATTCCACCCTCTCGTCATACTGAAAGGTTTGCATTAAGTTCCTAGAATACACCACATTCTCAACCTTCCTTTTTTTTGGCACATGCTGCTTCCTCTGTCTAAATGCCTCTCC
>NW_007726596.1:619782-623372 GCF_000696425.1 Galeopterus variegatus | reverse complement strand
ATTGTATTTATTTAGTTAGTAGTTACTCAACTCTCTCTCCTTGAAATAGACTTTGAGGATGGGTCTTACTAATTTCTGTATCATCAGTAATAGGTGCAGTGTTTAGCTACACTGAGAACTCAAAAAAATGTCTGACGGATGAATCTGAAAGTACTTCAAGACCCAGGATCCAGAACTCAGGTGAGCCCTGGGCCTTAAAGCAAACCTTTCCCCTCCCCAGCCATGTTGTTCCAATCTCCATGGCTCTTCCATTTGGTTTTCCCACCAAATATGCCAGCTTTCCTCTGGGTCTGGGTCCTGTCCTGAATCCCAGCCTGGAGGCCAGCCTACTGCCTAGTTGTGGGGTGATGAATCCTTCTTCCCATACTGTTCCCTCCTCCCGTGGGGATTTTCTTCTGCGGCTTGTCCCCCACTGCCTGATCCCACTCAACACACTGAAACTCTCTCCTTGGATACCAATTCCTGCTGAACCCAAGTAATAATTTACCGTTGCCTTTGAAAAATGAGCATCAGGCTGTGTTCTAGATCGTTCAGGGACAAGTCTACTCCCAGGTCAGTTTTCTAAGTCCCCTACATGGTGCCAGCTTCCTCTCCTCTTCTCCGACCAAGATATGATCAACTTATTCTCATTTTACCTTCTATTCTAATCACTACCTTCATTTTTGGAGATAATATGGGCAATAATGTATTATATTGAACTCAAAGAAGAAAAATAAAAGCCAAAAGTGACAAGATGTATAAATGGTCATTGATCTCCTTTGACTCAGATACAAAGTCTGAGTACAAGTGATGAAGTTTGTCTCCCTGAGAGTAATCGTTCATTCCACAGATGCATCTGAGCCAATATGTTAAAGTTAGGATGAAATTCAGCCCAAAATCTTTTATTTTGGGTCACTCAAAAAATTGACTCAAAAAAACCAATAGCTATTTTCAGAAATAAAATTCACCCTTAAAATAAACATTTTAGTGAGCTGCAAGCTCTGAAAGTATTTCTAAAAGGGTAGTGTATTTAATATTTTGAGTAAAGTTGTATAACTTAAATAAGTGTGTAAACTCCCCAAGAGATTTCTTTGGGAAAAACCCCAGATTGTACATTTTAATGTACAAATTTGGGAGCATCTTCCTTTAAAAATTTTTTAAAAACCCATTCTTAGACATTTATTTTCATTTTCTTGCTCAAGAAATCTGGAATATCATATAACATATTTTATTCAAGAATCATACCTTGAAGGAAATATATAACCAAAACTCTTTAAATAAAACTTTCCAAATGTAAAATTTCCATTGCCTAATATTGCCATTCAGCACCTTTCTATGTGATTTTAGATGAGATTAACTCATTTGGAGAAATAAAGTACTAATTTCTTTTTCCACAACAATGGCACCACCAACTTTCTAAACACTCATGAATTGTCTGTAGAAAAGGCCAAATTATTTCTGTTTCCTGGATCTCACCTTTGCGTTTCATTCTCTTCACATCTCTGCTTTCATTGGCTTCAGCTGCTTTGGCTGTGGGCAGGGAGCAGAAGGGAGGTCTTGCTGTACCATCGCCCGTTGTGATCTTCGCATCAATCCTTTAGTTGTGGGCTTCACGAGGGCTTCTCTAACAATGAGAAAATCAAAGAGGGCCACACTATAGAGAAGAAACATGCTTCTCCCCTATACTCACCATTCCTGGTGGAATTTGTCTGGTGTGGTTAATACAAATGCCCAATCTGCCTCTAAGAGAATGTATAACAGTTAATGAGCAAAAGCCCAGCAAGAGAGCAAATGGTTTCTGCAGCTGGATCAGATGATAGGAAACACAGGGACTTCAGTGGGAGATTCTGAGGTACCTCTCCCAGGTTGCAATCTCCCTAGAAACTTTTATTCTCCAGGCTAAAGCTGTGACAGTGAAGCAGTTAGTGGTGCCCCTCCTGCAAGCCTTTTTTTTCTTTTCTCCTCAAAGTCTGCATTGTGCTCATTTTTACTTGGGTGCACCCACTTAAAATTACATTGAAGAAAACTTCATCCATGGAGGCTTTGGAAACTTCCACCTCTCACTCCCACAGGGCGCCACAGAAAACGCCTGCCTTCATCCCTCTCCACTCTAAACACCTATCACTCCCCACAAGGATTTCTCCCTCTCAGTCTACTGAGAACCTTTCCTATCTTTATTCCCATTCTCCTGTCCCTAGAGCAACTATTAAACCTTCGGATTGTAATTCAAGTATCCTTCAGTATAAGTCAACTATTGCCACATAAAAATCAACCTCGAAATCTCAGAAGCAGACAACAGTAAGTATTTATTTCTTGTCCAGTCAGTGAGCTGGGGTGGCTCTGCCCCACATGTCTCTCATTCTCTGCCTCAGACCAAAACACAAACCCAGGCATGCTCTTCTCCTGGGTGACAGAAATGCAAAAGGGCAAGCCCCACTACCAAGCACGTTCTGAGCCCTCTGTTGTGTCACATGTATTCACAGCTCACTGGCCAAATCAAGTCACAGGACCAAGCCCAAATTCAAGTGGCATAGAAATACTGTACACCTTTTGTGGGAAAGACTGGTATGTTTACATGACAAAGTAGAAAGGAAGGGGTGAAGTATTGGAGCTGATAATTTAATCTACCACATCTCCAAACTTCATTAACTTGTAGGTACAAATGTCATAACTCAGTCAAAATATCTGCAAGTCTGCATTTCAACAACTCAATACCCCCACCTGCCTAATGGCCGGCTCTCTGTCCACTTTCAAGACCCCTTCCCTCTTCCAACATGTCACAGAGAAGTCACTGGAATGAAACGTGGCGTCTTTTGTGTTCTTTCATCTGTCCAGGCTGCGGCTTGTGGCTCCAACATCACTGGAAGCAGACAGCCAACATAAATCCCTCCCCCAGGCCACTTTCCGCCCTGTTGTCAGCTGTCTCAGATAGTTTCAGAAACTTAACTTACTCTAAGTTACCCTTGATTTTTCCCCATAGCACAAGTGAGATGAAGGTCACAAGATATGGCTAAAAATGTCAGGAAAAGAAAAGAGAACCACACCCAGAAAGTGAATAAGAAGTGACTACTAGATGTGACTGCTCTCAGGATTCACAGCCCACAGGTCAGCCTATGGGATTCCTGGGCTGACAGCTGCCTCCCAGCCTAGCTACTGGCTTGTGTCATAGAACTGGGGCCACCATTACCCGGTAACCCAGGAATAGCCTTGACTATATACAGACTCTTTAGCGCCTACTCCCAGAGGGAAGGAGGAGCTTGCTCATCCTCGCCTTTCCAAATGTTCACTTCCAGTTGTAGAATCTGACTTTTCAAAGGATGACAGACAGCAAAATGGGCCACCCTCTTCTTGAAAGAACTTTCCCCTAGTCCTGAAGTGTTTCCATTTGAATAAAAGATTCTGCTACCAATAATCTTTAAAAATCAGATTGAAAGGAATGGTCTACCCAAAAGCTGTGTTTAGTTCTCTCCTTTTTACAGTACTGTATGTTCTGAAAGACTAGTTTTCTAAACTTCTGCTATTTCCCCCAAAGTTAAAAAAGCATAGGTCTCGGGGCCGGCCCGGTGGCGCACTGCTACAGTGCGCCACTTGGGAAGCGCGGCGGCGCTCCC
>NW_007726596.1:616990-618877 GCF_000696425.1 Galeopterus variegatus | reverse complement strand
ACTGAGGGTTGCGATCCGTTGCCGGTCACGAAAAAAGACAAAAAGACAAAAAAAAAAAAAGCATAGGTCTCATTTCAGCCAGGGCCCACTTTCAAGGCACCAAAAGCAGCTCAGTGATAAATAATCCCTAATGTGCAGCGGCTTACAGCCGTAGAGGTTTATTTCTGGTTCACATCACATGTAAGTGGTAGGCTGGCTGCAGGTCTGTGGTTCCCATCTACACGTCTGTGTTTCAGGACCGGGGCTGAAGTGTAGCCACCATTAGACCAGCTACCGGCATGGCAGAGGTCAAAGACAGCGAGCTAAAGCAAACAGTGGCTCTTAAAACTTCTGTTTGGCTTAAACTCACATTTCATTGGCAAAAGGAAATTACGTGGCCAAGCCTGATGCCATTTGGGTGGGAAGTATACTCATCCCACAGGAAGGCACTTAAAGTCATGCAGCCATAGGATGTTGGGGGAGTACAAAAATTGAGCAAGAAAACATCATTTTCAGTGTACAGATTTTTCATTTTCTTGGATAAATTTACTCTTAAGTATTTGTTTGGTGCTATTGTAAATAGCAAAGAAATTTTCTAAATTATGTACTAGCTTCTTATTTTGCCAGCTTTTCAACTTCATATCATTAAAGAAATAAATTCAGACAACAGTAACAAATCACAGCAGCATAAAACCCCTTTTTAACACCATATTCTACAAACTTGAATGGAGAATAAAATAGAATGGGATATACTAGACAAAGCATAGTAAATAGTAAGAAGTATATTGAATACATTGAAACTTGCTTGGGAAATTAAAGAGTAATTCCCAAATGGAAGTATTTTAGTTGGCAAATTTTCTGAATAGTAAAAAAACTAAACAAAACAACCACGACAACACTAAAAGCATTCACAGCTAACATATTACTCAGAAACAGTTTAACAGGCTTTCAAAAACTCTTCTTTGGTGACATCCATCAAAGGAATAGGGTCTCTATTTTTTCTAGAATTTTCTGAGACTGGAGGAGAATGGCAGATCTGTTAGCTTCTTGCTGAGCCCTCATGGCCTCCTAATCACTAATGTCAAGAGGAGGTAGGATTCTAGAGGACGTCCTCAGGACAAGACGATGTAATGGGAGGAGTTTATGTTGTAATCAGGGTAATTGCTTGAAAACGCATATGTACATACAGGAGGGTCACTCCTCCTTCCTGCCTCCTTTTGTTTGACTTAAATCCCTGAGGGGCACAAGAACCGTACATACATGAGAATGCTGAGCACAAAGGACTGTCATGAGAGTCTCCCACATCTCAGAACNGGATTCTAGAGGACGTCCTCAGGACAAGACGATGTAATGGGAGGAGTTTAAGTTATAATCAAGGTAATTGCTTGAAAACGCATATGTACATACAGGAGGCTCACTCCTCCTTCCTGCCTCCTTTTGTTTGACTTAAATCCCTGAGGGGCACAAGAACTGTACATACATGAGAATGCTGAGCACAAAGGACTGTCATGAGAGTCTCCCACATCTCAGAACAACCAGACTCAGTGACTCCACACAGCAAGTGAGTGCCGAGGTTGAGGCAGGAACCCACGATGGTGCCCGTGGAACCAGCTCAGGGCTGGGGGAGTGACAGCCCTGGTGGGGATGGGTTGCAGGGGGAGGTAGCTGGGGGCTGATGCTTCTGTCTAACCACAATTTGTACAGCTACTGCACATCCCTCCCTGTACCAGCCCTCAGCATGGGGACAGGGTAGGGGTATGCAAGGGGACTGCAAAGTTGGGGCAGGAGGAAAGCGAGTGGGAACCCCAGTATTCAGGATAGGCCAGAAGGAGAAGAAAGGGAAATGGTATATATATATATATATATTTTTTTTTTTTTTTTGTCTTTTTGTCTTTTTTCCGTGTCCGG
>NW_007726596.1:614217-615473 GCF_000696425.1 Galeopterus variegatus | reverse complement strand
TTAAATTATATTTGTTTGTCATTTCTACTCCACTGAAGGCTTTTAGGGGAAATATGAAATATGGAAGTATTAGTCATAAAAGTTTAAATTTAATGATGTATTTCTATGTAAATTGCTATGTACATAACAAAACTTTTTAAAAATATAACTATTATGTTAGTCTTCATTAACTTTCAAGATACAAATTCTCTAAAAGCCACAAATGCTCAGAAACGTAGTGATGCTGGGATTTCTTTGGTCAGTTCTTTCCTACCCTGAAATCGTCAGAGTCTGCACATTCAAAAGCATCCAGTGTGTGAAAACATTCCGCTGGTCTTTGGATCTTCCCTTGCCAGCCTTCTGATGAAGTTCTTGCTTGACGTGAATCTGCTTAAAGGATATTTGCCTTTATCCTTTTCTTCTTATTATTGCATCTTTCAGCTTAAGTGTAAAATCTTCTGGTTTTGCCATTTTTATCCCATAGGACATCACTATTTCTCTTTAATCTTTAGGATTCATCTGATCTAGCTTTCCACTGTGCATGGATTTCCCATTTGGGTTTAAGCTGCTTATAGAATTCTTATTTTGGCTAATTAGATTTAATTCTGAAAGCTGAGAAAGGACTAAATCCATCAATTTTTGCCCCCCTGCTCCCCCCAAAAGTTCTGTCCCCGATGTAGGCGTCTGGAGTCTAAACAAGTGCAGGTCCAGACATTCATGGCTAAATACATGTGGTATCACCTTACAGGATACGATACAAGTTCCTATGCCTTTACCCCTCTTCCTGCCAAATTTCTCCCACCTGCTGCCTGCTGTCTGCTGCTTGGAATAACTTTATCTGGGAGGTAAGCTTTTCATTCCACAATTACAGGTATCTTAAAATGCACAGACACATGCATTGGAGGAGGGAAAATAATTTAACTTAACTTACATTTAAATTTTTCTTGATTTAAGGGAATTTTTTTTTTCTTTCTTCAGAATGAGTTTCAATAGGAAGTAAATCCTAGGTGCCAGAAAGTTAAGATGAAATTTTACTATTTCACAGTCTGTCCAGACTTACCTTATCTAGCAAGATCCAGACTCATCCAGGGATATGGCCCCCATGAGGATTGGCTACAGGAAGAGGATCCAGAGCGCTTTAGAACGTGCCTTGAGGAGGACAAGTCAGC
Source organism: Galeopterus variegatus (assembly GCF_000696425.1). NCBI lineage: Eukaryota > Metazoa > Chordata > Mammalia > Dermoptera > Cynocephalidae > Galeopterus > Galeopterus variegatus. The sequence goes on along the minus strand of NW_007726596.1, from coordinate 614,325 downwards.
CTGGAGTTGACTTGCTCCTCCCACTTATATGACCTCTTCTGGAAGGCAACTTGAACTCAATTAACATTGAATAGCATAGGCAGGTTATTTTCTACTTCCAGCGTGACC
>NW_007726596.1:611678-613272 GCF_000696425.1 Galeopterus variegatus | reverse complement strand
CGTGACCATAATTTCTGCTCATAGCATTTTCACTCCTACTGCCCATGAACAATATGTGGCACAATTATTTACATTATTTTGAGTGTGCAATTAACTTATTCTATCTATATGTGCCTGTGGGCATAACTTCGCAGTAAAAGTGAGACCGCACTTTAAATACTCTGGTAAAGAAGGAGTTACAGAATCTATAAGCACAAAACTAAGTAAGAAATAGCAAGGAAAAAATAAAACCATCAAACTCATCATCTGCTTGATATGGTAGATTATTAGAGAAACCTATAACAAAAGCAGAAAAACTTTTTAAGTGTGTTTCAATATTAGTACATAATACTAAAAATATTAAATTTTAATATTAAAATGTTAAAATAATTTTATCTCTGAATTATTTCAAGGTACATGCACAATTAATTCCAAACTCATCAATTGATAATTATTTCAAAGTAGTACAGTAAAACCATCATTCCAATAATTACCAAAAAGACCCAAGAAAATAAATGTTTTAAAAATAAAGAATAGAACAAAAGCATCTTAAACTGAGTTTACAGGTTTCCCAGAGATTTTGAGGAACACCATTCCTGTTCCTGCACCCCTCCATCTCTTCTATCTCTTGAGTCTTGGGTGTGTCTACTCCTTTGATACCCTCAAACTTGCCCCACCATTAATTACTGTCTGCATATATTATTCAGTCCTTTCTTTCTTGCAGGCTCCTTTATGTTTATCTACAAACATGCCCAATTATATCAGTGTCCAAGATTAAAAGAACAAAATACTGCTGTTACAAAGTGTTCGACTGTACTGTTTCATTGCTCTATGAGAACAATGTCTATCCATTCAGTTTTTACTTTTTTTGAATAGATAACATATAAACATGCATACAGATAATACATACACATGCAAGATTCAATACAATGTGCATTTTTTAAAAGTGTGTTTTCATTTTAGTCGTTTTAACTTTATAAATACTTTGTAAATATTTTGGGACTGAGATTTTTCATTTACTGTATTGCTAACATTCATCCATATGGTTGCATATCACTCTAGATCATTTATATTGACAAACATATAATATTCCACTCTAAATATATAACACAGTGTATTTATTCACCCCCTTGTTAATGGACATTTGGGCTCTTTTCAGATTTTTGCTGTTTGAAGAATGCACTGTGTGTCTTTGACTGTACATGTACAAAAGTTGTTCTTGGATAAACACTATGTGGAGTTGTTGAATCCTAAAGAATGTGAATGTCCCACTTTATGAGACAGTACCAAACTGTTTTCTAAAGTGGTTGAAATAATTCACACTCTCATCTGTGGTAAATAAGGGACCCTGTGAATCTACATCCTCTCCAATACTTGGTATTGTCAGTCTTTTAAAATCGCCAATAAAAATGACATAAAATGTTATCTCACTAAGCCATTGATATTTGCATTTCTCTGACTACTAATGATGTTGGAAATCTTTTCATATATTTAATGGACGTGAGTGTCTCTCTTCTGTAAAATAGCTGTTCGCATCTTTTGCACATTTTACTATCAATTCCTTGAAATTATCGATTTGTAAGGACTTACATATTCTTAAATCCTTATTTGTTGT
>NW_007726596.1:582497-610676 GCF_000696425.1 Galeopterus variegatus | reverse complement strand
ACCCGTGGCCTTGGTGTTATTAGCACCGCACTCTACCGAGTGAGCCATGGGCCGGCCCCCACTTACATCTAACAAGTTCCGAAGTTCCATTGTTAGGTGTACTCAGGGTATCTATTCTCTTCTATTTAACTTGGAAACGCCATTGCTGATACCATCTTGTCTTAACTGCTACAGCTTCATAACAAGCCCTGATATCTGATAAGGAACACCCTGCCCCCACCCTCTCTGATCTTGTTCTTCAGGAGGGCCATGGTAATTTTTGGCTTTTTATTCTTTCATATAAATTTTTTAAAGATTTTATTACTTTTCATGAAAAGCCATCTTAGAACCTTATTGGAATTGCTTTGAATCAATATGGAGAATATGCCATCTTTGCAATAATAACTCTGTTGATAAACATGGTACATTTCTTCATTTATGTAAGTTTTTCCATTAATACCTGTTAATGAGGATTTATAATTCCTGAAGAAGTCCTGCTCATGTTTTGTTAGATTTATTTCTATGTACATGATGTTCTTACCACATTGCAAATGGCATCTTGTCTTTAATTCTCCTGTTGTTTGTTGTGTGTTTATAGAAATGCAACTGACTCTGTAGATTAATGTTGTTAAACTTTTCCATTATTTCTCAACATTCGTAAATTGTTTGGGGTATTCTATGTTAGCAATCATATTACTCAGATAATGTTTTACTTTCATCAACTATGCTACAATAAAAATAAATAAGTAAAAAAGTTTTGCTTCCTTTTTTTCTAATCCTTAAGTATTTTATTTTTTCTTCTTTTATTGCATTGACTAAGACTTCTAGTAAAATATTGAATGCATTACAGGCATTCTTGATTCATTTCAAATTTTGAACCTGCCTTGCATCCTGTGAATAAACCCCACTTGATCACAATGTATAATTATTTTTATGTATTGTTGAATTCTATCTGTTATTATCTTGTTAAGGATTTTTGCATCTATATTCATGATCGTTATAGTTCTGTGATTTTCTTTTTTGGAACTGTCTGTACGGTTTGGGTGTCAGAGTAATATTATCTTCATAAAATGAACTGGGAAGTGTCCCCTCCTCTGCTATTTTTTTTTTTTTTTTTTTTTTTGCAAGAGATTGTGTAGAATTCTTGTTAATTCTTTCTTAAACATTTGTTGTAGAATTCTCCAGTGAAACCAGGAGGGTCTGGAGACTTCTTTTTGGGAGGTATTTTAATTACAAATTCAATTTTCTTAATAGTTATAGGGCTCTTCAAAATACCTATCTCAAATTGGATGAGTTATGGCAGTTTGTGTTTTTCAAAGAATTCATCCATTTCATCTATGTTGTTAAGTTTATGTGTGCAGAGTTGTTCATAGTATTCCCTTATCATCCTTTTGATGCCTGCAGTGATATTTCCTGTTTTATTTCTGATAACAGTAATTTGTCGTCTTCTCTTTCTTTTTTCCCTTTTCAGTATTGCTATAAATTTGTCAATCTTATCATTCCTTTCAAAGAACCAAAACTTTGTTTCATTGATTTTTCTCTACTGTTTTTTATTTTCAATTTCATTGATTTCTGTTCTTTATTATTTTCTTCCTTAGTATTTTGGATTTATTTTGCTCTTCTTTTTCAGGCTACTGAGGTGGAAGCTTAGATAACTGATTTTAGATTTTTTTTTAGTATATGCATTTATTGTTATAAGTTTCTATCTTAGTACTGCTTTAGCTGTACCTCACAAATTTTGATATGTTGTCACTTCATTTCCATTCAGTTCAATGTATTTTTAAATTCCTCTTAAGACTTCTTCTTTGACTTGTGAATTATTTAAAATTCTGTTGTTTAGTTTACAAGTATTTGGAGATTTTCCTGTTATCTTTGTGTCATTGTTTTTTAGTTTGATTTAATTGTGCTCGGAGAACACACTTTGTATGATTTCAATTATGTTAAATCTGGCAAGATTTATTTTATGGCTCAGGACATGGCCTATCTTGGTATATGTTTTATGGACTCTTGAAAAGAATGTGTATTCTGCTTTTGTTGAATGGAGTGTTCTATAAATGTTAATTAGATTTTGTTGCTTGATTCTATTGTTAAGTAAATCTATACACTTGCTGATTTTCTATTTAGTTCTATCAATTGTTGAGGGAAGGGTGTTGACATTTCCAACTATAGTTGTAGATTAATCTCTCCTTTCAGTTTTTGCTTCACATATTTTACAGCTCTATTGTTTGATGCATACACGTTTAAAACTGCTATGTCATCTCACTGTTGTCATAATTGTCTTTTTTTATTCAGTATGAGACCTTCCTGGTTTTTTTTTTCAATTTTTATTGAATCATAATTGATTATACATATTTTGGGGGTTAAGCATTTACATATGTTGATTAAATCAATATTACTTGCATATGTATTGTTACAAATTGTACTTATTCTCTATGCCCCTTGTCCAAACTCCCGCCAACCCCCCCTCCCTCCCCCCCTACCTCTGATAACCCTAGATTCCTTCTCTCCTTCTGAAAGAATAGTGGTTACTCTGTTGATTTGTTGCCTGGATGATCTATCCAATACTAAGAGGTGTGTTCAAGTCCCACAACATTATTGTAAAGCAGATGCTTCTTCTGTCACTCTGGAATGGGCTTTGTGGAGAGAGACATCCTCTTCTTTTCTTTTGTCTCTGCTGGTGACTCTCCTTGTGTCAGTGTACTACAGTGGCTGGTGGACCATATGTATGGTGGTCGTGGCATCTAGCCACTTTCATGGCAGTCATGGTTATTGTGGTGGCTGTGGTGGGCCTCCCACATGAAGGTGATGTTTTTGGCATGCTCTTTACCTAGTTGCTGGTGGCTCCCAGCTCCAAGCCTCAGGACCCTGGGTGGGACCCACGGCATTGGTGGTGTGCCTGGTTATGGGAAGAGGGTCCAGTCCACACTCCACCCATGACCTTTTTTTAAACCTCCACTTCCCTTATACATGTGTATAACACAAGGCCTTTGCATATTTTAACCCTTGTTTCTAACTATGGAATAAAAGATTTTTTAGTGCATTATAGTATCTACAAAGCTGGCTTGACAAGAGTTTTTCTTATTTCTCAAAGCATTGGATTCCTGAACTATTTCATTCCCAACTCTGAGGCCCCATAGAGGACTCCTTGGCGGTTTCAAAATTGAGGAATGCCGTCTTCTAACAGGTCTCTCTATATTGTCATTTTCTTCATTAGCCTCTGAAGACATCCCATCCATTTTTGAAGAAAACTTTTTTCTGCCTAACATATTCTTCTCAGACTTGTCTTGGGCCCGCATGCTCCTCAGAGAGGAAGCTCACTGCCACCTCTAGATGTCATCTCACAATGCCCAGCCTGCCTCAGTCAAGACCTTCCTGGTTTTTAACATGATGAACAATTTTCTAATTTGAAACTTGGTCATTTTGGGTATTGTGTTCTGGGACTCCGAATCTTATTTAAACCTCTTCTCTTGCTGGTATCTTCTGATACCATTCCAACAAGGGTGTGGTGGTGGGGCAGAGGGGAAGGTTACTTCCAGAGGAGGGAAAAAGCCTGGGTTTCTCTTGAATGTCCATTGACCTCAGGGATAAGGGCTTGTCATTACTACTGTGCAGGGGTGGGAGGTCCAGCTCCCAACTAGGCTTTCACTGATATCTCCCAGACAGGGAGGGTAGGAGTGCCTCTTTAACACTTCTATGGTGGATTTCACTGATACCATGGTGGGAGCTCCTCATTACTGGTGGGTGATGGTGAAATGCCTAATGCTATAGTAAGCCTCTCCTGATATCACCCTTCTAGAGAAGGGATGGGCTCCTTATTAGTACCAGGTTGGGGTGGAAATCCAGGCTCCCTACAAGGTCTCTACAGACACCACTAAAAAAGAGGGCCTCATTACTGCCCAATAGAAATAAAAACCTAGGTCCCTACTCAGCTTTCTTGACATCATTGCAGTATGAGCATTGGGTGCCTCTTTCAATTTTGCCTTATATATTTTGAGGTCATTTTATCATTTATCATTGTCCCCATCCCTGATGATAATATTTTTTAGCTTTAAAGTCTATTTAATAAGAAATTAATATAAATGTACAAACTTTTTCTGTTAACATTTACCTGCTTTTTTTTCCTATCTTGCTTTCAATCTTTTTGTATTGTGATGCCAAAGTTTGTCTAATGAAAACAGCATAATTCTGGGTTTTTCCCCCCAATCTTCCAACATTTGTATATTTCTTCTTTAATGTTTATTACAATTTTCTTTTAACATTTTTCTACCCACTTCATTTACTTCCTACTTTTTCTATGTTTCTTTTCATTCTATTCTCTGATTTGTTTCTTTAACTGGGTAATTTTATGTACCTCCTCATGAAACACTTTGAGCACATTCTTATATAACTCAGTTTCTCTTCAACCCTCACTTTGTTGATATTATGCACACTTCCATACTTTTCAGGTTATTGTGGATATACTATTTCATTTTCTTCCATATTAGTAATGTTTTAAAGACAACAACAACAAAAAACTACCAAAGAATTAAATCACTTTTACTTCACGTATTTATCGTAGCTTCTCCTGAGTCTGTCCCTCCACTTCTTCAAGTGCTTTATCTAAAATTCTTTCCACTGAGGTTCTTTGAGTAGGAAACCTTCTGAGTCTTAAGTATGACACAATATTTTTACTGAGCTCTCATATTTGAATGACAGTTTGGCTAGTTACAAAATTATAGGTTCTAAGACATGATCAAGATGGTGGAAGAGACAGTCCCCAATATATTCCATTGTGCATATATACCACAGCTTTTATTTATCCTTTCATCTGCTGATGGGCATTTAGTTTGATTCCATCTCTTGGCTATTGTGAATAGTGCTGCAGTGAACATGGGATTGCAGGTGTCTCTTCCATATATGGATTTCATCTCCTCTCGGTATATACTCAGGAGTGGGATTGTTGAGTCATAAGGTAGACCTATTTTTATTTCTCTGAGGAACCTCCATACTGCTTTCCACAATGGCTGTACCAATATGCATTCCCACAACAATGTAGGAGAGTTCCATTTTCTCCGCATCCTCACCAGCATTTGTCCTATTCTATGTTTCTGATAATAGCCATTCTAATTAGACTAAGGTGACATCTCATTGTGGTTTTAATTTTCATTTCCCTGATGATTAGTGATATTGAGCATTTTTTTCATGTGCCCATTGGCCATTTGTATGTCTTTTTTAGAGAAATATCTGTTCTGGTTCTTTGTCCATTTTTAAATTGGTTTATTTGTTCTTTTACCTTGGAGTTGTTTGAGTCCCTGATATATTCTGGATATTAGCCCCTTGTCTGATGTGCAGTGTGCAAACACTTTCTCCCATTCTGTAGGTTGTCTCTTTATTTTGTTGATTGTGTCCTTTGCTATGTAGAAGCTATCTAGTTTGATGTAGTCGCATTTATCTATTTTTGCTTTATTTGCCTGTGCCTTTGTAGTCTTTTTCAAAAAAGTGCTGCTCATTTTGTGCAGCATTTCCCCTATGTTTTCTTCTAGTGGTTTTAGAGTTTCAGGTATCAAATGTAGGTCTTTAATCCATTTTCAGTTGATTTTTGTGTATTGTGAGAATAGAGGTCTAGTTTCAATTTTCTGCATGTGTATATCCAGTTTTCCCAGTACCATTTATTGAAGAGGCTGTTCTTTCCCCAGTGTATACTTTTGGCACATTTGTCAAAAATTTGTTGACCGTAAATGCATGGATATTTTTCTGGACTCTCTATTCTGTTCCACTGGTCAATTTGACTGTTTTTATGCCAGTACCATGCTGTTTTGGTTACTATAGCTTTATATATAATTTGAAGTCAGGTAGTGTCATGCCTCCAACTTTGTTCTTTTTTTTAAGATTTCTTTGACTGTGTGGGATCTTTCATGGTTCTATACAAATTTTAAGATTTTTTTTTTCTATTTCTGTAAAGAATGTCATTGGTATTTTCATAGGGATTGTGTTTACCCAAAGCAAGTAAAATTGACATTTTGATAATATTAATTCTTCAAATTCATGAGCAGGTGATATCTTTCCATTTATTTGTGTCTTCTTCAACTTCTTTCACCAATGTTTTATAGTTTTTGTTGTAAAAGTCTTTCACCTCCTTGGTTTAATTTACTCCTAAGTATTTCATTTTTTGGTAGCTATGGTGAATGGGATGACTTTCTTGATTTCTTCCTCAGATATTTTGTTATTGGCATATAGGAATGCTAATTGATTTTTGTGTGCTGATTTTGTATCCTGCCACTTTACTGAATTCATTTATTAGTTCTGGTAATTTTTTGGTGGAGTGCTTAGGGTTTTCTCTGTATATGATCATGTCATCTGCAATTAGGGATAGTTTGACTTCTACCTTTCTGATTTAGATGCCCTTTATTGCTTTCTCTTGCCTTATTGCACTGGCTAGAACTTCTAGTATTATGTTGAATGAGTGGAGAAAGTGAGAAATCTCTGTCTTGTTCCAGACCTTACAGGAAAAGCCTTCAATTTTTGTCTGTTCAGTATGATACTAGATGTGGGTTTGTCATATATGGCCTTTATCATGTTGAGGTGCATTCCTTCTATACCTAATTTTTTGAGTGTTTTTATCATGAAGGGGCATGAGATTCTATCAAAGCCTTTTTCCACATCTATTGAAATGATCATATGTTTTTTTCCTTCATTCTGTTGACATGATGCATCACATTTATTAACATGTGTATGTTGAATTATCCTTGCATCCCCGGGATGAATCCCACTTGATCATGGTGAATGATCTTTTTAATGTGTTGTTGGAATCTGTTTGCTAGTATCTTGTCAAGGATCTTCACATCTGTGTTCATTGGAAATATCAGTCTGTAGTTTTCTATTTTTGTTGTGCCTTTTTCCAGTTTTGGTATAAAGGTAACGCTAACCTCATAGAATAAGTTTGGAAGTGCTCCCTCAACTTCAATTTTTCAGAAGAGTTGGAAAATTGGTATTAGTTCTTCTTTAAATGTTTGGTAGAATTTAACTGTGATGCTATCTAGTCCTAGGGATTTTTTTTGTTGGGAGACTTTTTAATACTACTTTTATCTTATTACTCATTATTGGTCTGTTAAAGTTTTAGGTTTTCTAGCTCTTTATGATTCAACCTTGGTAAGTTGCATGTATCCAAGAATTTATCCATTTCTACTAGGTTTTCCAGTTTGTTAGCGTATGGTTGTTCAATATAGTTTCACAATTCTTTGTGTTTCTTTGGTATCGGTTGTATGTCTCCTTTTTCATTTGGTTTTATTTAGTCTTCTTTTTTTCTTTGTTAGACTAGCTAAAGTTTTATTGGTGTTGTGCTTTTGAAAAATAAACTCTTTTTTACAATTTTTTGTATTTTTTAAATCTCTAATTCATTTGTACATCTCCTTGTACTTATTTTGGTGTTTTTTGTTTGTTTGTTTTTTCTTGTTTTGCTAGTTCCTTGAGGTATAATGTTAGGTTTTTTAATTTGAAAAAAAAAATTTTATATATATATAGGCATTTATTGCTATAAACTTCCCTCTTCGACTGCTTTTGCTGTATCCATTGGTTCTGGTATGTTGTGTTTTCATTAACATTTGTCTCCAGGAATTTTTTAACTTCCTCTTTGTTTAGAAGCATATCATTTAATTTCTATGTATTTGTACAGTTTCCAATGTCCCTTCTGTTATTGATTTCTAGTTTTATTCCACTGTGGTCAGACAAGATAGTTGGTATGATTTCAATTTTTTAAAAATTTATTGAGACTTGTTTTGTGACCTAACATATGGTCTCTTCTAGAGAACATTCCATGTGCTGCTGGAAAAACTGTGTGCTCTGTAGCTGTTGCATGAAATGTTTTATAAATACTCTTTAGGTCTAATTGGTCTAGAATGGAGATTAACTCTGATATTTCTTGGTTAGTTTTCTATCTGGATGATCTGTCCTTTGCTGAAAGAGGGGTATTAAGATTCCCAACTATTGTTATGTTGGAGTCTATTTCTCCCATTAGGTCTAGTAGTATTTGCTTTATATATCTAGGTGTTCCAGAGTTGGGTGCATATATATTTAAAATTGTCATACTCTCTTGTTGAATTGATACCTTTATCATTATATAACGACCTCCCTAATCTTTTTTACCTTCCTTGGCTTGAAGTCTATTTTATCTAATATAAGAATAGCTACTACTGCTCTTTTCTGATTTCCATTTCCATGAAATATCTTTTTCCATCCCTTCACTTTTAGTTGATGTGTGTCCTTGTAGGTGAAGTGAGTTTCTTGTAGGCAGCATGTTGTTGGTTCTTGTTTTATAATCCATTCTGTCACTCTGTGTCTTTTACTTGGGGGACTTAACCCATTTACTTTTAGGGTTATTATTGATATATTGGGACTTGTTCCAGCCATTTTATTACTTTTTTTTCTGATTGTTTTGTAGAAAGTTTTTCCCTTTTTTCTGGTCTTACCATCTTCCTTTGTGAATAAGTGATTTTATCTAGTAGTATATTTTGATTTCTATTTATTTTTACTATGTTTATTTTAAGTTTTTGAGTTATGGTTACGATGAGGCTTAGAAAAGCACCTTATAGTTATAACAAATTATTTTAAACTAATAACCACTTAGCTTTGATCACTAATGAAAAAGAAAAAACGAAAGCCAACTTTATGCTTTGACCCAGCCCCTTTGTACTTTCATGCAAAGGGCACTGCTGTGGCTTTGCCATCTCCACGTAGCTGCTCTGTACAGTGTGCCACATTGGCCCAGGAAATGAGCAGGGCTGAGTCTGATCAGGATGGTCCCTCTTCCTGCTTGCTTCAGCTTTCCACGTCTTCACAGACTCAACAGGCCTCTCCGTCTCTTCTCCCAAGTTCCAGTGATTACAGGATTGCAGTTTTTGTGTTTTAATAGTTGAAAGTTGATCTATTGCCGAGGGAGGCAATGCTGGGATTGTCTATTCCACCATCTTGGTGTCTTTGAATCTATTTAATTGTAATATGTTTAAGTGTTGGTTTTCTTTATCTATCACTTTAAGGGATCTTTTAATCTGAGTTCTTTCATCTTTGTATTATATTTTCTCTCCGTTGTTACTTCTCTCTTTTATGGGACTCATAGTATGCAGAATTTATCACTTATTTCTTCCCGCCATAGCTTTTTAAAATGTAATTTCTTTGGCCTTTTGTTCTTCCTTCTGGAAATTTCCTCAATCCTATTTTCCAATTTACTAATTCATTTATCAGCTGTATCCATTCTGCCATTCATTCATTACAGTTTTTACTTCAATTATATTTTTCTTACCTAATATTTCTGCTCGATTATCATATTTTTGTTCATATTTCTTATTGGTAGTATTTTCATTCTTTTATGTCTTTTAGAATTTTTATTTAGACTAATCTTAAATTCTTTATATGTCTTTCTAACAGCTCTGCTTCTGATGGAATATGTAATTCAGTGTTTGGTTTTCTTTTGAAATACTTGTGCTCCTCATAAGACCTGTTATTTTGGGGTGAGCTCATTTTCTTGTGAAGGCATCAAGTAATGTGTGTGAAAAAGGCCAGACTTCAGCCCTTGTCAGCATCTTTAGTTGGTGGAGTGGGGGGAACAAGATGAATAGACTTAAGGTGGAGAATTTTGTGGTAAAGTTACCAGAGAACCAAATTTAATCATCCCTCACCCCACAAAATAGCTCTGGTAAGTGTTTCACTGTTTTCCTTTCTTGGGAAAAGCTTTATTGAGACACTCTGAAGTTTGTAAATCCCCAAATCTAGGGATTTACAGGGAAAAGAAAAGGGGTGGAGAAGTGACTTGAGGTTAGTGAATCCATATCTGCTTTTCTCAGCACTTCACAAGCTCAAGACTTCTGTGTTGCCCTGGTTTTATTTTTAAGGACATCTGGACCAGAGCTCAGAGTCACTGTAGGTGTAAAATCAGACATTATTCATCCCAAGGCAATGCTGGGAGAAGTAATAGCAAACCTCCAAAGCTTCATTCCTATTTTATCCTCCCACATAAGTACTGAGCTTCCTCCTGTCCCAGATCAAAGTCCCACCTCTCCCCAAATACCACATACACATACACAACTTCAAAGCAGCTAGTGTTACACCAGGAATTTCTCAAGGTTTTCTCCATGTCATGGTATTTTCCCTCCATGGCAATGATTCTCAATATTGGCTGCATATTAGAATCACTTGAGAATATTTTTTAAAATCCCAGTACTCGGGCCACACCCCAAACCAATTAAGTTGGAGCTTCTTGGGATGAAACCAAGACACCACTTTTAAAATTTTTTTACAGTCCAAAGGCTGGGGTTTTGTTTGTGTGTTAGTTTGTTTGTTTGTTTGTTTGAACACCTATTATGCCAGAATTCATAGGGGATCGGTTCTAGCAGCTCAGGCTCCTTTTCATTGGTTCTTACAAAGTGTGCTTCTCTGGGTGGAGCACGCTCGTCCTTCAGCTGAGCCCAGGTTCCTTTCCCTTTGGCTTTCTGATCATTTTCCTTTACATTTCAGGATGCTATCTCAGCTCTTAGAGTGCTTAATATGCTCAGTTTGTATATTCATTCTGTTGGCTAGAATCTTTTCCTTAACTTGTTTACAACTATGCCAACAGCATACTGGGTAATGTCATAGACTCTTCCAGCTTTGCCATGGTAACATTTGTGTGGCATTCCTTTTTGAATAGTGCCCATTCCCTTGATGTCTACAATACAAACTTTCTCATAGATTAGCATGCATGTGGCCAAAGGAGCAACCCCACATTTTCTAAAAGGCCTTGAGAACATGCTGCAGGTGCCTCTCCCCTTTCTCTTTCGAGTCTACCATTTTGGTGAATGACTGGAGGATGGTGGTTGTCGTTTGAAAGCAAGGCATCATTTTTTAAAACTTCTCAGAATATTACAGTGTGCAGCTAAGGGTTGAGAACTGCCATTCCAGCTCCTTCCTTCAGGTTGATCTTGGAGGTAGGAACCAGTAGTTGGGTTAGTTCAGTATCTCAGTAGATCTGAAACCAAAAAGATCTCTCCATAGCCAAATATAGTAGCATTTTCTTGCTCTTCAACCTCATTGGCGTCTCCATAGTTCTTAGCCTGCCCTCTTGAAATTCCTTCCTCCTTCAGTTGCTGAAACTAGACACTGCCTTGGCTCTCGCCAAGCCTTTTGCACTGCTCCTCTTTTTCCCTCTCCTCTCCCATCAAAAGCTTAAAGTTGGTTGCTTCTCAGTATTCATGGTCCAGGGTTTCTCTTTCTCTCCAACAACTCTGCTAGCAATTACATTTATAAAACTACACCTCCATTTGGATGTCATGTTGGTACCTCAAATTCAATATGTCTAAAGTGGAGCTCATTAATTTCTGCATAAAACAGCTCTGCAATATGATTTCCTTCTATCCATCCAGCCACCATTTCCAGGGTCATCTTTAGTTCTTCCTAGTACAATCTATTTCCAGAGTTCAGTTGAAATTTTCTGAGCAATATCACTTTTACATTCTTATTACCACCTTTCAAGTTCAGATCCTAAAAACTTCCTATCTAGACTATTGAATCAGCCTCTTGTTCAATCTTCCTTTGTTGCTCCCACAATGCAATCAACGTACCACTGTCAGATCATTTAATATAGATTACAGCTTCAATCATTTTACTCACACCCATTGCTCAAAACATCTTAATAACCTACCACCAAAATACAAAACCCTGGCGTCTAGTGCTCTTAAGTATGGCCCATGCTATCTTTCTGGCTATGTTTGCAAATAGATGGGACTTTTTTTTATTTTCCTTTTTAAGTGGAAATAATACAAACTTTTAATCAGACAGATCTGGTGTCAAATTTTAATCTGCTACTACTAACTTGGATAAACCAATATGAGTCTAAAACAAAAAACAGAGACAATAATAGCTAACTAATAAGACTATTTCATATAAAATATAGTATTATGATATTTTTTGTTAGATCCTAAACTCCTTGCACCTGGTTCATGAGTTAGAAGATTTTTTTTTGTTTTGTTTTTGTGATTTTATTGTTTTGTTTTGTTTTTTACTCACTGTGTGTAGTTGTTTCTCTTGGCTATATTCTATGCCAAAGATTGACAAAAGATAGCCCATGGGTCTGCTTTGGGCTTAACCCAGACACACCCATTCATTTAAGAACTGCCTATGGCTGTTTTCATCTTACATCAGCAGAGCTGAATTTGTGACAGAGATAACATGGCCTGCGAAGCCCAAAATATTTGCTATCTGGCCCTTTACAGAAAAAGTTTGCCAACCTCTGTTCTAGGCTCTCTTCCTTTTCTCACTCCATGTCACCTCCCCAAGGTATGGTGGTTTTAAAATGTCTACAAATTGTTCAACAAAACTCACTTCAGAGGGGGGAGTCTAGTCCTTATCCTCTTTTTAGACTGTACTTAGTGACTTGCTTGTAAGAAATAGAATGTGGCAGAGGTGACAGTGTGTGACTTCTTAGACTAGGTCACAAAGGGCATTAGATCATCAGTTCCAAGAGAAGCCAACCACCATGTCATGAAGACACTCATACAGCCTGACAAGAGTCTCTGGTGGAGAGAAGCCGAGGCCTCCTGCCAACAGCCAGCAACAACTTGCCAGGCCTGTGCGAGCCACCCCCGAGGCTGATCCTCCAGGCTCAGTCAAATCTCCATATGATATTGCTGACTGCAGCCCTAGTCAAGATCCTGACCACAAACCTCACAAGAAACCCCAAGCCAGAACTGCCTGGCTAAGCCATTCCAAATACCTGACCCACAGAAACTGTGAGGACAATAAATGCTTAGTGTTGTTTTAAGCCACTAAGTTTTGGGTTAATTTCTCATATAGCAATTGATAACTAATACACCAGAAAACCTTCAGTTACCATCCACAGGTTAAAGACTCAAATATAACCACTGCCTGGACCTCCCCATGACCTTAAACCTTTGTACGTAAATGCCTACTTTACGTCTCTTCTTAGAGATCTGAAAGGCATCTAAAAGGTCTCTTCCCACTCAAATATGACCTTCCTTCAGTATTGTCTATCTCAGTAAGTGGTACAGTGAGCTTAATTTCTAAACTACAAATCTCGCCATCTGTGATACTTCCTCCTTCATGCCAAATATCCAATCACCAATTCTAGTTAAATTAACTGCTATCTAGCTTTCAAATCAGGACATTCCTCTCTGGCAGTACCTTGAAGATGATATTTCATTGTTTCTGGCATCTGTTGCTCAAAAGAAGTCTGCTATCAGAGAATAATTCTTTAAAGGTAACCTGTTTTTCCTTCTGATAGCTTTTGGTATTTTCTGTACAACCTTGAGCCTAAAAGTGGATGCTTTTATTTACCCTACCTAAGACTTGGTGTGATCCTTACAGTCTCACGACTTATATTGCTCTTCAACTCTTGAAACTCTCAACCACTCTCTCCGTGTATATTTCCTGTCTAGACCCTCTGGGTCAGTCAAGGTTGTCCAGAAACAGAACCCACACCAGTGATTTTAACAGTCAAAAGTTAAGCTAAAGATGTGCCAATCATGAAAAAGGTAAAAAGAGGGCTCTGAGGTATAGAAGTAGCCACTGCAGGAGGCTGCTACGAGCACTGGGGTTGGGGAAACAAAAGGATGAGGTTCGATTTATTAATATTTAGATACTTGGAGGAGGGACCACACAGAACCGAAACTAATACCTTTGAGCAATGCTTGCTGGCCAGTTGGTACTAGTGTTTCTGAGGGGTGCAATGAGTTTAGTTGCGCAGGTTCTGGAACAACTGCAAATTGAAATAACTGCTGCTACTAGAATGGGCTCCACCACCAGGACAGGCATTAAACACCAATCCGTAAGACACTCATCTACCCTCAGGACCCAGTAGGTTAAGTCAACTCCCAGAATGGCTTCATTTGGGGTACGTGTCAATTTCCTTTTGGCTTTCTGGCTCAGCTATGTATTTTAAGCATGTCTATGTGCTTGGAGCAGATAGGAGAGTTTTCCTCACCTGCGTAGTCATTTGTCAAGAGTCTCTGTCCGCTTCTCTTCATCTTTGTCCACTTCCTTCACCTCCACTGTCCTCGTGGTAATTCAAAGTGTAATCCTTTCTTCCCTAGACTACTAGTTTTATCTTCTAACTTGTCATCTGCATTCATTCTAGCATGTCTACCACCTTTTCTTCACCCTGCAGCTAATGTTTCCTGAAGGCTGACCTAAGAACATCATCTCTCATTTAAGTCTCTTCTCATTGCTTTTAAAATAAAGATAGAAATCTTTCATATCACCCAGAAGACCTGACCCAGCACCGTCTTGCATTGTGTTCCTTCCTTGTGTTCTCTGGCCACTCTGGACTTCTGTATTATTTTCAAATAAGACTAACCCTTTGCTTGTGCTGATGCCACTGCCTGGATCACTCTTCTTCCCAACTCTTCACTCATTTAATCATCACTCATCCTACAGATCACAAGCTAAACGCCATTTCCTCCAAGAAGCCTCCCTTGCTTTGTTCAGACCAGTTCAGCTGTCCACTTATCTGGTCTCAGAGCCTTGGGTATATTTCCTTTATACAATCAATCATGAATTATTTGATAAAGTCTCCACTGCAGGGCTATAAACTCTAAAAAAGAAGAGACATAGGCATCCTAAACTCCTAGCAAGAGCTGCTGGCACACAGTAGGTATTTAATAGCTGTTTATATAGAATGAATAAATGAACCATACTGGATGTTAATTGAATTTCAACATGCTTTGTACAAATTAGCCTGTAATGCTTAGCCCTTCTTTTGAACTTCTGATGTATATAATTCATCTGGTATATTTCCTTTTTTTTTTTCTGCCATAGGTTGGTTTTCTCAGTTAACACACTCTTTCTTAATGTCAGGAGGCTCTGTATTATTTCCGAATTCCCAGCATCTAACACAGTGCCATTGAGATAGTATGCAATCAACAAATTTTTATTATTCATGATAATGATTAAGAACTTAGTGCCATTTTAGTTAATGCAGTAGAATTTTGCTAATTCAATTATTCCCCCAAGTAGTATACAAGTTTCAAAGCCAGCTCTTCTCAAGTAATTAAATGTTATAATTATCTAACACACTATTAGGTAATGCAAAGTTTCATGGATATTAGTCCATTATTTCCAGCCTTTTATATTTTAAATTAATGACATATTATAGTAATTTTTAAAAAAACGTTTAAAACACTTTACTTCAGCTGAAAACGCAATGTCTTCAGATGGTGTTTAAAATGGTTTAAATTACACAGATGTGGTGAACATGCAGTGAAATCTTAGAAAGGCCCTAAAGAATTCACTAAGAATGATACACGAGCTGAGGAAATGACATTCATCTTGGAGGATCTTTCTCCCCCTGAACAAGTTTGATAAAATGCCTTTTCTTCCACTTTGACCTTAAGCACTTAGAAATCATTTGTTTCACAAAAGCCCTGTGGTCCAAGATTATGGCAACCAGAATAGTGACTTCTGTCTCATATTTCAACTGTGCATGGTTTATGACTTTAGTTTAAGACGGTGCTTTTACATGAAAGTTTTCAGATAGATTTCACTTCCATGCCTTTGTTAGCCTCCTCTGTATGTCAATGAAGAACAGCTTTGCGTTTTCAAAATTGGTTCCAAGCCCAATACTGTACTCCCACAGCCTTGTCCAGCTGTTAGAATTACCCAGTTGACAGCAGCTGCACACATATATGCACTTATCCAGGTTCTATGCTTCAGCAATCTTCTTATTTTTGCCATTTTTATGAAATCAGTTGATATTATTTTAGTTCCCAAGTATGGTAGTATCTTACATCTCATTTTCAGGAAGAAACTCTTGAAAATCTTCTAGTATTTTGTTTATAGTTCTTCACTACTAGGTCAGCAGGCGTATTATAGTGTGGTTTACATAGCAAACCTCCCTAAATTAAGGTTAACTTTTGTCCAGCATCACCATCCAGATATTTTATCTGGTATGTCTAGAAGGCATGATGGCCAATGCTGTACCAGAGAGCTATAAATATCTGCATGAATTTCAGGTTTCCACTTGACTTCCAGAGTGTCTCAACTGATAGTGATCTCAGGCCTTCCTGTCAGCATGACAAACACATCCACAAGCCTTGTCATGAAATTTCCAGACATTTGTAGAATCACCAAAGTTTTTTCAAATTGAAATGAAAAAAATATCTCACAAAGAAAATATTATTTTCACTTAAGATCATTATGTGTAAGATCAAGTATAATAAGGTCACAAATTTTATGCTGCATATACTGCTTATCCCATGGAAACTTCATAAATTCATAAAATTATTTACTGCTAATTTATGAAGAAATACTTAGCATGCTATTTTGTCCTCAATTCTTTAGAAACCTGTTGAGTTTTTTTCTATTTTTCTAAAGGATTATCTCATATATGGGATAATTATATGTCTTCCATTTGTCAGCTTCAAATACACACTCTTATTGCTGTCATAGACCAAATCGATTTTTTTACAGATGTACAAAAGAATGGTTCTTTTGTAGAAATTGATCCAAATACCTTATACCTTGTTTTGAGGTTGTAAAATTGTTAATTCTGGCCCAGATAAATATTTTTCACATCCACCTAGAGCTTGCTCATCCTTATTTAATATACAACTAAGTGTATTTCAATGAGCACTCCTACTTTGTATTTAGCTAATGGACAGATCTAGTATTTTAATTTTTCCAAGACTTCTCAATGTATAAAGATAGAGGGGAGTCAGTCTCATCAGATACATTTAAAAATCAGTTAACTCTGTATTAGTGGGAGAAGGTTATTTAAAATAATAAGTGCTACCTCAATAAAAAAAACTTAAAAAAATTTTTTTTGAATATTTAGATTCTATTAAATTCAGCCCAAAATGTGAATGGGAAAATAAGAAAAGCAGGGTTTTCATTGCAAGGTGCATTGTTATGATGTTAGTGGCCAAACCAGGTGCCAGACAAGCAGTGCCCCTCTGAAATTCTCTCACCCACACATCAGAGAGTTCAACTTCCCTTCTTTCTTAATGTCATCCAGCTCCTAGAGAAGTTTCTCTGGTGCTTTTCCTGAATCCATTGGACAAGAAAGGAGGAGCCAAGGTCACTATCGCCACCCAAGTCCTAATGCCAGGGAGTTATCAGCCTTGAAGGGATTCTCATTGAAAACCAGTGGCTTGAATGTCTTCTGTGAAGCCTTACCTGACTCTCCTGGATACACTTAGCCACTCCCTTCTTATGTTGTCATTGTACCCCATGGAAACCATTATTGTGACATCTATGACACGTTACCTCATGTATTTGTGTGCCTGCCTGTTCCCTCTACTGTACCATACAGCTACTCCAGGAATACTATGGCTTTTCCCTCTAGCACTTCATGCAATATCTAGCACACATTCAGTGCTCAATGTATGTTTGTTGGCTCAATTCTTCTGCACATGTTTGTAGAACGAAAACACAGCCTGGAGCACCAGTGCACTCTGCAGATAACCGTGATACAGAAGCCACAGGATTTAAGAAAGCAGTGTCACTCATTCTGAACAAAAGTCTCTCACCCAACATGAGGCAGGGCTGCAAAACAGACTTTTGAACACCAAGAGTTACCATTCACCAGGCGCTCTCTTCTTGAACCTTCAAACTGTAATCACATCGATTAGCTTATATTTAGCACCAGAGAAAGTATCACTTTTTTTGTTTAATTTTTTGCCAATATTCAGAAGTTCTTGCCAGATTATTCAGTATTTAGTCATTGTAATTCCCTATGAAATGTGGCTACACAATCCGTGCCTCTCCTGTTTATGTACTCTATGCTGTCAAATGTGATATAGTCAGCACATTTCTTTATTATTTTTCTCTTAAAAGAAAACTGGAAAAATATATTATTTGTTTTTAAGTCGAAAGACATTACATTTTCCAGGTGCTGGTACTTCAGGAAACATTAGAGATCTCTTGCTGAAATTTTTAGAAGTGATCATTTTACACTCCTGGTCAAGCTGTCATCACTACCAATCCAGTCCCATAACTACCTACATATGCCCATTTCCTTCAGAGAGGGAAGCATAGAGATGGTGACGCTTCTGAAGTTTTATATACACTTGAATTTTTATATGTAAAATCTCAGATGGTCAAAAATTGAAAGAGGAGAAGTTTTCACTTGGGACACCAAATTTACGTGAGTACAAAATGCCACCTTTAATGTAATCAACTTTTTTAACAACCGTAAGTACTTCACAATCTTCAGGCACTTTTTCCAACAGTATACAGTATTTACAGGTAAGGAATGAAGGTGAGATTGTTTTTAGATCAATTTAGCTGAGGAATATGGAAAATACGGTGTAATAGAAGAAACCTACAGATAAATTGAAGATAGTGAATGATATGGGAATTGGGAAACCTATTGCCACAGATTCTTCCTTTAAGTAGAGGCCTTGATAGAATACATTTTGATTTATATTTCTAATGAAAATGTGAAACAGAAATCTACTTCCCCATCCCAACTGGGTTTCTTCCAAACATGCTTGCCTTCTCCCTAGTGAGTTGGAATAGTGTGCACCATAAAACAGCACAACGCATCCTGAAATGCTGACATTTCATTTTTAATTGAAATCAAACAGAAATAGTTCCCCACTGGGGAACAAGAAAGTAAAGCAGGCTTTTGACAGAAATTAATAGGAGGGGGACAGAAATACTTTTCTCCGTCATAGAGTCGTCCACTGTGGAAGGCTGCCAGTCAGTCCTCTTGCCTGAAGCTGAGATTATCTTCAGGATTACATTCAGTGGAAAGAACACATCATATGAGGGTGGAAAGAGAAATCATATTTGGATGAACATTTCAAATGAAAGAAAAGCAATGAAAAACATTTCTTTGCTTCTATTTTTAAAAATCAGATGAATATAGAGTTCAAGGAAAAACGGTCAAAATTACTGCAAAAACAAATGATAACCAAAGCAAAAGAGTTCATAACATTAACACAAATATCTACAAAAATAATTCAGAAACTACGTGCATTGAAAGGTAAGATAAACTTACGTCACTGGGACTGAAATCCTCACATCAGTGAGGCAAATTTCTTTTAGAAACAGTTTCATAGCAATAACTGTAGCAGTAGCAATTTTAAGAGTGTAGTTTGAGCAGTGTAATAATATTAATAAAGATTAACATTTGTATATCTATATATGGATTATGAAATATTTTTATAAGAATTTTAGCACTTGATACTCCAAACAGTATTTTATGGAAATACCTTTAGCTTTCAGAAAACAATATTTTATTCTCCAAAAAACAGACTTTGAATATAAAAACCTTTATTGTTTATGGAAACATTTATCTATATGGTAGAAAATTTTAGAAATAATCTGTTGTACTTTGAACAACAACAACAAAAAAAAAAAAACTGCGGGCTTTCCTATGAGTCATTTCAAGACATAATTGAGTGACAGGTGGTACTGGGTGAATAAGGGCAGGGTGTTTGACACTGAGGAGTTTGTAGCCCAGTGCTACAGAAAGATACATAAAGAGATCAGCGACAATATGACGTGACACATGCTATCAGCAAGGGAGAAACAGAGTGCTTTCGAGATGGCTATTTCAAGGTTGGGTGGTAAATTAAAGGAGGGATGTGAGAACATATCTAGAGGGGAGAACGGCATGGAGGAAAAGCTGGTTTGTCTGCTTGTTTTCAGAATGTGTAAAGTCACACAGGTTTACAAATTGAGTAAAAAAGAGAAGGAAAGTTTGAGCTTTCAGGAGAAAGGAGGGATAAGTGATGGATAAATATGGCTTTTTTTTTTTTTTTTTTAATTTGGGTCTTTCCAAAGCTTCCCCAAGCAACCTTGACTCATTTCTTGTGCTAGCTCAGACACAAGGTTTTATGCTTATTAGAATTGATCAAAATAATATGTGGTATGTTTGGGCCGGCCTGGTGGCGCACTGCTACAGTGCGCCGCTTGGGAGCGCAGTGGCGCTCCCACCGAGGGTTCGGATCCCACATACAGACCGGTTCCCGCTCACTGGCTGAGCGAGGTGCGGGCGCAACACCAAGGGTTGCGATCCCGTTGCCGGTCCCAGTCCGGTACGGGCGCGACACTGAGGGTTGCGATCCGTTGCCGGTCACGAAAAAAGACAAAAAGGAAAAAATAATAATAATAATATGTGGTATGTTTTAAGGACTGAAGGCTAGATGTTCTCACTCTTCCAGAACAACTGGACCTGAACTGATTTTTTTGAGGGCTACCAGGCATTTAGGGAGGTGCCCAGTGAAAGAAATGCAGCCTGTGTTCCTCACAGAGACGTATTTCCCTGAGATGAGTAAATAATCTACCTTGTGGTAAAAACCACTGATTCTTCATGCACAACACCCTCTGTCCTCTGTTAATTCTGCCTACAGAATTTTAAGAAAAATCAAAAGTGCCAATTAACTAAAAAAATTTATACAATAAATGACAAAAACAATGCATATTCATGAACAACAGCAACAAAAATCCCTTTATTCCTGGCTCTCTCTGATATTCCACTAAAACTTCACAAAATTAATATCTAAGTTACCTGATAAAAGTAATTTAATGAATACTTTGGATAATTCTAATAAAAATAAGAAATCGATTATCTCAGTCTCAAATTTGCCACAATTAAAGAGAAACTCTCTTTTGAATTGGACTTTTTCTCCCTAAAGAATCTTCCTCTTATAACGAAGGATATTGCAATATGCTCTGAATAGATGTTTAAAATATTTCTCATAAGTTCTGGAAATCTCTCTCATTGAAACAGTCCCAGCTTGACAGCCCTGCAATAACCATTAAATATTAAAATAACATTAAAGAGCAACTGCTCTGCTCACAGATTTAGCTGCAAAACTCCAATTCACACTAATGGGACTAACATAGCTAAATCCCCATGTACTATACTAAAATTTACCCCCAAGGATCCAAGGATCAGACACAGTCAAGAAAATGATGAATTCACTTTCAAAAATATAATCGATCCCCTACCAAAATTATTATTATTCACAGAATTTCAATCACATAATCATTCTAAAAGTCAGATAGTCAAAGATTTAACAGCATTCAATTTTGCATTCATATAATATACATTTGTGATGTAATAAAATTTACACTTTTATTGCAAGGTAATTTGGCTGTTGTAAAGACATTTATAAAGTTATAAAAAAATTGTGCATCATTTACAAAGATATCCTAAAGCCAAAATCTAATTCTAAATATTTTTTATATACATTATTTCTAGACATTATCACCATAATGCTTATACTTAAGAACTATTTTTCGTGGTTGTTAATACATATTTAATATAAAAGGAAAAAAAAAGTATAAGTAACTAATAGTGTTAATATTTAAAGTTACATTAGAGATCTTAACTTCTCAAAAGAATTTCTTTTATGAAATTATAGAAATTTTGATGTAGTTACTACACATTATAATATTCATCCATGTTAACTATCCTGGAAGCGGTTACAAACTGTTGAAAAGACAGTGTGTCTAGTATTCTAGAATAAAATTTAGCTGACCCAAATGCCAAACTAAGATGAGTCAATTAAGCCTTCAAAGTCACAATTTTATCATCCATACAATGAAGAAAATGGACTTGGGAATGTCTACCAGTACATGATTTTCTTTTGTGACAGCTACTCTGATTCACACTGTGTCTGATTAGATTTTCCCATTTCCCCTCACTCTCACCCTCATCCCAACACAAACACACAGACACATAGACACACACACACACAAATGCATAAGCATAAACTGGAGAAAGAAATTATTTAATCTTATAGAACTCTGGTACAAATGCATCTATAATTATCTGGGAAATTCTTGTTGGCCAATGTTAAAGTATTTACCAGAACTGAAAGAAGCCTAGAGAATGAGAAAGAGGGATAATACTGTTTCACAGAAAATCTGGAGACTAAATTTTATCACTAACTAACTCTGTGACCTTGGGCAGATCACCACATATCTTCAAATTGTCATTTCCTTCTCTGAAAAGTATGGGAGTTGGAAAAGATGGTCACTAAGTGTATGCCCAGCTCTAAAATCAGATGCCCCTATCTAAACAATTACTCTTATGATAGACTAAACAATGTTGCTACTCTAAAGTCTGCAAAAAAGAAAGAAGAGAATGTGTGTGGCTGTGGGTGTATGTGGTGGGGGGCAGGGTGTATAATCTTGCAGGATAAAGCTTAAGGATAAAGTGAATATGGACCATTTTGGAAATTTAACAATAGTAAGAAAAATAAACTGGGCAGTATTCCAAAAATGTAATGAAGATATCTTTCTCTTAACACTTAAAAAAATGTTAAAGATATTCCAATGTTTTTGAGCACTTTTATGTGTCAGGCAAGAATCTAATAGCACTGAACATTCTATCTCATTGAATCCTCACTATAAACCCTATGAGAAGCTGCCAAAATTATTCTCATTTTCTAGACGAGAAAATGGAGGCCTAGAGAGCCGTGTGTTCCATAGCTATAGTAACTACATGAAGAACTGTAGGATAGAGACTGGGTCATGTCTCCTCTGAAGAGTCATAACCTCTTAGAGTCAACATTACAGAGAGCTAAGCTATGGTTTCTTTATTTTTTAACAGCATTTTTGGTAGCACTACCAGACCCAGTATCTGATTGTACATACTATTGGCCCACTCTAGAAACAATATTGTTCTTCTTTTGGCCACTACAAAATTGATGTTATAATTTTCTAACAAAAATTATATTGTCTGGTACATAAATGTTTGTTAAAAGAATGAAAGAGAATTTCTCTTCCCAAACAAGATGGGAGAACATGAACTGGATTTACCCAGGTACCGAAAAGGGCCAAAAAAACCAAAAAAAACTGGACAAAATGTATAAAGGATAGTTTTCACTTCTCTGGATATGGGGCAACAAGAACAGTGATTCCTGAAAGATAAGAAACAAACAAGGTAAGCCCTACAATTACCCAGCTTAATGTCTTGAGAGAGTTTCAGATCTGCTCTACAGAAAAAGAGAACCTAAGCAGAGCCTAGCAGGCTCTCTGAATTGAGGGGACTCCTAAGAACAACAGAGGGACACCCTTGAATATTTAGCAAAGTACTGATAAGCAGTTATGAAACTACCCATGGTCCAGGAAAGAAGCACACGATAGAATGAGAGGGGACATTACCCACAACTCACACAGGGGTGGGAACAGTGACTATAACTACCCGTAAGCCTAGAAAACCTCATAATTCACAGGGAATTGGGCAGAGTACTCAGAGACTTGCATCATTAGTGCGAAATATTAGCCCTCAGCTAAACACAGCTCTGGTCCCAATTAACAAATTTAAAAAGTTAGTTCCCCCAAGACCAAACTGTTTCCAAGTGATGTAACCACACCTTGGGAGTGGGAGAAGTTCAAGAAGATCTATAGGAATATGAAAACATCCAGCACCCAGCTGAATAAAATTCAGAAGGTCTAGAATCCAAACAAACTAGGTATGTAAAAAAGCAAGAAAATATAACAAATAATTAGGAGAGAAAGAAATCAAGCAATTGAAACTGATTTAAGTGTCAAGCAATTGAAAATGCCAAGAAGTAATACAGATGTTAGAATTAACATAGAAGGATGTTAAAACACTTATAAAACTCTATTCTGTTTCTTCAAAAAGTTAGTCAGAGACATAGAAATATTTTTTAAAGAACCAAATCAAACTTCTAGAGATGAAAACAATATCTGGGATAAATGGTAGAATATGTATTGCAAAACAAAAGATTTGTGAACTTAAAGATATTGTAATAGAAACTATCCAAAACAAAATGTAGAAAGAAAGATTAAAAGGTACAAATTACCAGTATCAGAAATAAGAGAGTGGCATTACTACATGTTCCACAGATAATAAAAGGAAAATAAACTCATATCATTAGCAACTTTATGCCAATAATTTTAGCAACTTAGATAAAATGAGGCAAAATGTCTTAAAAGTTGCAAACAACCAATGCTTCTTGTATTTATTAAAAAATAGAATTTGTAGTTAAAAACCCTTCTAACCCCACCACTGGGAAATCCAAACACTGGATGTCCATATTGCTTTACTGGTGAATTCCACCAAACATTTAAGAAGGAAATACAACCAATCATACAAAGTAATTTTAAAAAATCATACAGGAGGGAATATTCTCCAATTTGTTCTATGAGGACAGCATTATCATGATACTAAAGTCAGACAAAGACATTACGAAAAAAGAAAACAAAAGATCAAAGAACAAACTAAGCCCAAAGTTATCAGAAGGAAGAAAATAATAAAGATTAGAGCAGGAATAAACAAAATAAAGAATAGGAAAACAATAGAGAAATATCAATAAAACTAAGAGTTGGTGTTTTGAAAAGATAAAATTGACAAATCATTAGCTAGACTATGAAGAAAAGAGAGAAGACTTAAAGTTAGAAATGAAAGAGGAGATATCACAACAGATACCAAGAGATAAAAAGGATCGTAAGAGACTCCTATAAAGAATTATAGAACAACAAACTGAATAGCCTAAATGAAATGACAGATTGCTGGAAACATACAACCTACCAAGACTGAATCATGAAGAAATAGAAAATCCTAGCTGACTAATCACAAAGGAGATTGAATCAGTCACCAAAACTCTCACAACAAAGAAAAGCCCAGGACTAAATGGCTTCGCTGGTGAATTCCACCAAACATTTAAAGAATTAATACTAATTCTTCCAAAACTCTTCTACAAAGTTGAAGAGGAGAGAACACATCCAAACTCAGTTTATGAGGCCAGCGTTATCCTGATACAAAACCAGACAAAGACACTTACCAGAAAACTACAGGCCAATACCCTTGATGAGCATAGATGCAAAAATCCTCAAAAAATGCTAGCAAATCATATTCAACCACACATTAAAAAGATCACACACCATGATCAAGTTTACCCCAAGGATGCGAGGATGGCTCAACATATGCAAATCAGCTAATGTGATACACCACATTCACAGAAAGAAGAATAAAAATTACATGCTCACCTCAATAGATGCCAAAAAAGCATCTGACAAAATTCAACACCCTTTCATGATTAAAAACTCTCAACAAGCTAGATATAGAAGGAATTTGCCACAAATTAATAAAGGCCATAAATAACAAGCCCACAACTAACACCATACTCAATGGTGAAAAACTGAAAGTTTTTTTATTAAGATTATGAATGAGGAAATGATGCGCACCCTTGCCAGCTCTATTTGGCATAGTACTGAAGGTCCAAGACAATGCAATTAGGCAAGAGAATTGGAAAGGAAGAAAAAGCCATCCAAATCGAAAGGAAGAAGTGAAATTATTTCTGTTTGCAGATGACATCATCTTATACATAGAAAACTCTAAAAACTACACACGCACACACACACAAACACACATGAACTGTTAAAACTAATTGAATTCAGTAAAGTTGCAGGATACAAAATCAACATACAAAAATAAGTTGTGTTTCTATACGCTAACCACAAATTATCCAAAAATGAAATTAAGAAAACAATTCCATTGACAATACCATCAGAAAGAACAAAATATTTAAGAATAAGCTCAACCAAGGAAGCAAAAGACTTGTACATTGAAAACTATTGACATCATCTTATACATAGAAAACTCTAAAAACTACACACGCACACACACACAAACACACACGAACTGTTAAAACTAATTGAATTCAGTAAAGTTGCAGGATACAAAATCAACATACAAAAATAAGTTGTGTTTCTATACGCTAACAACAAATTATCCAAAAATGAAATTAAGAAAACAATTCCATTGACAATACCATCAGAAAGAACAAAATATTTAAGAATAAGCTTAACCAAGGAAGCAAAAGACTTGTACATTGAAAACTACAAACCACTGATGAAAGAAACTGAATAAGACACAAATAAATAGAAAGATATCCCATGTTCATGCACTGGAAGACTTAATATCATTAAAATGTCCTTACTACCCAAAGTGTTCTACTGATTTAATTTGATCCCTATTCATATCCCAATGGCATTTTTTTTTTACAGAAATAGGGGGAAAAAAATCCTAAAATTCCTATGTAGTCACAAAAGACCCCTGATAGCTAAAGCAATCTTGAGAAAGAAGAACAAAGCTGGAGGCATCACACTTCCTGGTTTCAAAATATATTACAAAGCTACAATAATTAAAACAGTTTAATGCTGGTATAAAAACAGACTTGTGGATTAATGGAACAGAATAGACAGCCCAGAAATAAACACATGCATATACAGTCAACTGGTATTTAACAAGAGTGCTGAGAGTACACAGTGGGAAGAAGACAGTTTCTTCAAAAAAGGTTGCAGGAAAACTGGATATCCACATGCAATAAAATAAAATTAGACCTTATACCATACAGAAAAATCAATTCAAAAATGGATTAAAGATTTAAATATAAGACCCCAAATCTATAAAAGTACAATAAGAAAACACAGGGGGAAAGCTTCATATTAGCCTTAGCAACAATTTCTTGGATATGGCACCAAAAGCACACGCAGCATAAGCAAAAACAGACAAGTAGGGCTATGTCAAACTAAAAATCTTTTGCACAGCAGAGGAAACAATCAACAAAATGGGTTAAAATGTTTGCAAACCATACGTCTGATAAGGTGTTAATACCCAAAACATACAAGGAACTCCTGCAACTCATTAGCAAAAAAACAGGTAACCTATTAGAAAATGGGCAAAGGGCTTGAGTAGACATTTCTCCAAAGAAGACATACAAATGTACAACAGGTATAAGATGCTTAGTGTGAGTAATCATCACAGAAACCCGAATGAAATACCACCTCACACCTATTAGGATGTCTATCTAAAAAAAAGTCCTGGTGAGGATGTGGAGAAATTGAAACCCTCGTACACTGTTGGTGGGATTGTAAAATAGTGCAGCCACTATGGAAGTCATTATAGAGGTTCTTCAAAATATGAAAAATGGAACCACCATATGATTCAGCAATCCCACCTCTGGGTACACATTCAAAAGAAGTTAAATCACGTTATCAAAGTGAGATCTATACTCTCATGTTCACTGCAGCATTATTCACAAGAGCTAACACACGATAACAACTTAAATGTCCATCATCGGATGAATGGATAAAGACAATGTGGTATACACATACAATGGACTGTTATTCAACTTTAAAAAAGAAGGAAATCCTGCCATGTGTGATGAACCCGGAGGACATTACATTAAAGTGAAATAAGCCAGTCGCAGAAGGACAATACTTCGTGATTCCACTTACATGATGTATCTAAAATACTAAAACTCATAGAAGCAGAGAATATAATGGTAGTTGCCAGGGGCTGGAGGAAGAGGGGAAGGGGAAATCTATGCTCGACAGGTATAAAGTGTCCGTGATGCAAGACGAACAAGTTCAAGAGACCTGCTGTACAACCTTGTGCCTACAGTTAACGATATGGTAATATGCACTTAAAAATTTAAGAGGGTAGATCTCATGTTGTGTTCTTAACACAATAAAAAGAGAAAGAAAGCTATAGACCAATATCCCTCATGAACACATATGTAAAAATTCTAAACAAAATTTTAGCATATCAAATCCAACAATGTACAAAATGGATCATATACCATGATTAAATGGGGTTTATCCTAAGAATTCAAGGCTGGTATAACATTTGAAAATCAATCAATATAATTCACCATATTAAAAGAAAAATTTTAAAGCAAACTCATGTGATGTTGACACATTCCAATACCCATCCACTCCTGATTAAAACTCTCAGCAAACTAGAAATAGAAGGAAACCTCCACAGTCTGATGAAAGGTATTTTTGAAAGTCTACAGCTTACTTAATAGTGAAGGAGTTAGTACTTTATCAGGAACGAGGTTTAAAATGTCTTGTTTCACCATTTCTAGTCAACATTATTTAAGGTTATAGCAAATGCAATAAGGCAAAGAAAGGAATAAAAGGCATCAAGATTGGAAATGAAGAAATAAAACTTTCTCTGAAGATGTGATCACCTGTGTAGCAAATCTGGTGGAATCTACAAAAACAAAACAACTAAAAGTAATAAACGTGGTTAGCCAGGTTACAGCATACAAGATAATTTGTGCAAAAATCATTTACATTTTTATACACTAACAAGAATAATTAGAAATTCAAGTTTAATAAAACCTACATGTATGGATAAATGTAACAAAAAATGTGCAAGAGCTGTACACTGAAAACTAAAAAAAAAAAAAAAATGCTGAGAAAAAGAAAAGATCTAAATACATGGAGAAATACAGCCTGCTCATG
>NW_007726596.1:580069-582061 GCF_000696425.1 Galeopterus variegatus | reverse complement strand
GCAAGAGCTGTACACTGAAAACTAAAAAAAAAAAAAAAAATGCTGAGAAAAAGTAAAGATCTAAATACATGGAGAAATACAGCCTGCTCATGGGTCAAAGACCCATATTATAAAGATGTCAATTCTCCCCAAGCTGATCTATAGGTTCAATGCAATCTCAGTGAAAATCTTAGCAGGCTACTTTTGCAGAAATTGGCAAGGTATTTCTAAAATTTATTGTCAAGTCACATAAAATATTGACCACAGACAGAAAACTGGATCAAAAGAACAGAGTCGTAAGTCCAGAAATAGACACACACATAAGGAAAATTCATTTTCAGCAAAGGTGGAAAAGCCAACTCATGCCAGAGGTAGAGTCCAGGGGTTCTGACAATGGGCCTCAACCCACCCTGTCCTCTTACCAGGTTTGACTCGCCACAGGAAAGAATTCAAAGGCAGTGTCACAGTAGAAAGTGAGAACAAGTTTAATACAATAGATAAGAAATCTAGGTTCCACAGAGAGAGTGCAGCAAAGCTCTAGAAACTGAACAGGGCCCACACCAAGTTTAACACCAAAGTTCAGTTCAGTATAGACATCAAGTCTAACACAAAAGCAAGAAAAATACACTTAAAGTTCAGTACAAAGGGCAGGCTGGCTCAAGAGAGAAAGCAGCCACTTGCTGAAACTAAGTTTGATACAAACTAAAGTATACACACCTCAGCCAGCAAAGTTTGGGTGGCCTCCAGGAAAGTGAGTAACAACCCTGCCTTTTGCTGAGATTTGGCATTTATTGTTTCCCTATCTAATGAATATTTGGTTAAGGGAGTGGCTCCCAGTTATGTAACATTTAGTTTTGCACATGCTCAGTTGGTCCCTTCCTGGAGCATGTTCATTGGTCAGCCCCTATCACACATATCAGGCATATTCAAGAATGTTCCGTGCCCTCTATTGAGCATGCCCAGCCATTGGATTTGCATAAGCCAGCCTCTTGTGGTCTCATTTTCCTGTGTTTGTGCTAAATATAGGTCTAACTGACAACAGTAACTTTCTTCCAGGGAGAGCTCAGAGGAGGAGGCCTGAGACCTCAGGGACTGGCTGGAAAGCCAAGGGCATGTCCTGAAACCTGAGCCCAGGGAAACTGAGCACCTCCTGTATGACAAGTGTAGAAGGGATAGTCTTTTCCACAAATGGGGCTGAAACAACTGGATATCCATATGCAAAAAAGAATTAACTTTGACTCATACCTTGGAACGTATATAAAAATTAACTCAAAATGGGTCACAGACTTAAATGGAAAAGCTAAGTCTACAAAACTTGTAGGAGAAAGTCCCTATGATCTTGGATTGGGCAAAGATTTCTTATATACAGCACCAAAAGCATGGTCCAAAAAAGAACAAATTAATACAATGGACTTCATTAAAAAAATCTTCTGATTCAAAAGACACAGTTAAGAGAATGAAAAGATAAGCCACAGCTTGGGAGAAAATATTTCCAATAAGAGAATTGTATCCAAAATATATACTGTACTCTTAAAACAAAAAAACAAAAAAAATTAAACCCAATTTTTAGAAAGGGAAAATGATTTGAACAGACACTTCAAAGAAAATATACTGATACCAAATTTTATATGAAAAGATTCTCAACAACATTACTCAATAAAGAAATGCAAATTCAGACCATAATGTAACACTACTACATGCCTATTAGAACGGTTAAAATTAAAAAGATATGCCTATACTTTTGTCAGAGATGTGGAGGAATTAGAACTCTTATACACTACTTCTGCTGATGAGAATATAAAATGGTACAAACACTTTGGAAAACAGTGTGCCAATTTCTTAAAAATCTAAAACAACACACCCAACTATATTAACCACTCATTCCACTCTTATTTACCCAAGAAAAATGAAGGCATATGTCTATACAAAGTCCTTTGCACAAATGTTCATAACAGCTTTATTCATAATAGCTCCAAACTGGAAACAACCCAAATGATTATTAACAGGTAAACA
>NW_007726596.1:577122-579909 GCF_000696425.1 Galeopterus variegatus | reverse complement strand
AATTTCTTAAAAATCTAAAACAACACACCCAACTATATTAACCACTCATTCCACTCTTATTTACCCAAGAAAAATGAAGGCATATGTCTATACAAAGTCCTTTGCACAAATGTTCATAACAGCTTTATTCATAATAGCTCCAAACTGGAAACAACCCAAATGATTATTAACAGGTAAACAGATTTTTTTTTTCCTTTTTGTCTTTTTTTTTACTGACCGGTAACGGGATCGCAACCCTCGGTGTTGCGCCTGCACCGCGCTCAACCAGTGAGCGGGAACCGGTCTCCACATGGGATCCGAACCCTCGGCGGGAGCGCCGCCACACTCCCAAGCGGCGCACTCTCCAGTGCACCACCGGGCCGGCCCAACAGGTAAACAGATTTTTAAAAGTTGTGGTATACATACAATGGAATACTACTCAGCAATGAAAAGGGAATGTACTATTGATGCATGAAACAATGTGAATGAATCATAAAATACTTATGCTTAGTTAGGGAAGCTGGACCAAAAAAAAAAAAGAGTATACACTGTATGATTCCATGTGTATAAAATTTCCAGAAAATGCAAAATATTTATAGCAGCAGAAAGCAGACTATTGGTTGCCTGGGGATGGAGGTGAGAGATGAGGAGGGGTGGTGGAAGGCAGTGAGGAGTGGGAAGGAAGGATGAGATAGGGGTGTAAGAATAATGTGAGGGGGTGATATGTGCATTTTCTTGATTAATTTCATGGATATATATGTATGTAAAAGGGTATCAAATCGTACACTTAAATACATGTGGTTTATTGAACATCCAATATACCTCAAAGGGCTATTTTTCAAGAATATAAAACAGCCAAACTGTCACCAAATAAATAACTAATATTGTGGAGTATTTTGCTGTCCCATTTTTTTTCCCAACAATCCAGAAGGTGGATAGTATTTTTATCATACTGTTATGTTATTATATTACTGTAATGTAATAATAATATATGATGAAACAGAGGCTCAAGGTCATTACCCTGCCCAATGTCAGATAACCTTTGTCAGCAAACATCGCAGAAGCAAATGAAAGAAAAGCGGACGAATGAAAACCTGATTTCATTACAGAGGTCCTCAAACATTTTCATTCCTGCTTTCTCACCCTCTTCTCCTACAGCCCTAAGAGGCTCCCTAAATTCAAGAGCCACATCACTCCCAATTCCCTATCTTCCCAGAAATGTCAAGTAACATCTCAGTCTGCACTGTCCAATGCAGTAGCCACTAGCCATGTGTCATACTGAGCACTTGAAATGTGGCTCATCTGAATTGAGATGTGGTGTTAGTGTGAGCTATAGCCAATTGGCAAAGATGGAAGTATCCTATTGATGACTTGTTATAAGATTACATGTTGAAATTATAATATTTTGGAATTTCACTTGCTTATTTTTACTTTTTTAATATGGCTCCTAGAAAATGTTTAATTACATGTTTGTCTTGCAGTGTATTTCTATTGGACAGAACTGATTTAAATACTACTGGGAAAAGCAATGCTATGACTTCCATTGTGACAATTTCAGGAAAAAATGAACTTAAGTTTTAATCATGGTACTAGATAGCTTCAGTTCTGTAACAGGGTGGAAGGCCCTAGGTGGGCTACCACTGTAAGAACCTATGGTGATGCTTGAAGAAAAATGGGCCTAGCATGGTAGGAGATGGTGATTGGGAAGAAAAAAGAGTGCAGTTGATCGTGAACTCATAGCAGGGTGGTGGAAAATATCTGATCCCAACTCTTTTAAGATCAACTTTATAGGTCAAGGCAGTTCTTGTGCCTTCAGGTGTAAGAATGCTTTGGGGTACGATGCTAGTGTTTTGGTTCATCAAATTCCTCAGGCCATTTGTGGCAGTCATGTAAGATGAAGCCAACCCACAGTTGTCTGGGCCCAATCAAGGCCTTATCTGTGTAACTATTAGCAAGGCAAGATCTGGAGCAGCAGCTGCAGTTTTTGACTCTGTGGATTAAAGTCTTGACTTCCCCAAAGCCTTTGCCTCATGCCAGACTCCTGTGCACCATATTGATCTCTGTATCGTTCTTATTTCTCAGTCAGTTAGAACTCTACCACACTGTTTGAAATTTGTTGTGAGTGTCAATGAATCTTAGAAGCTTTTCTTGGGCCCACCATGCTAGCTAAGTCTTCACTATACAGCAGGTAGATGCTTGCATACCCACTGAACTGGCTGAATTGCTGTGTCCCACACCTTGGTAGGTAGTGCTCAGTGCTCATCATTTATGTAAATCTAGCCCATGTAAAATACTGTTGAAAGTGCACAGCGCAAAGAGTGTAAGAACAGGCAGAGCCAAGTCCTGCATTAAGATTGCGCTCTCCCAGACTTTTCCCCCTGCAATGTCTAATGCTGTCATGTTAACCACTTCTTTAGGAGTAATCTTTTCATCTTGATGTATATCTTCCTGTTGAAGCTGTTAAGGAGTCAACATATAGCATTGTTTTTATCACTTTCTGGACTTTGAATCCATGGAAAAACAGACCTAGGAGTCAGACAAGATGGTGAGAGAATGTGGTTATAGATTAAAAATCCAGAAATCTCCCTAATACTTCATCCCTGAATGAGAGAGACACCTACTCAGTCACCAGTAGAGCGGGAAGTGAAGGTCTACTCCAGGCTGAGTGCATGAATGAGCAGACAAGTGTGCCAACACTCTGTGACATCCACCAAAGAAAAGAAAATCCAACAAGGCACTGAGCAGTGCTGTCAACCAAACTCTAACCAAATAAGCCTGCAGGAGTGAGGCATGGGGAGAAAGGTAGGT
>NW_007726596.1:574313-575843 GCF_000696425.1 Galeopterus variegatus | reverse complement strand
CTAGGTGAAGAAACAGACAAAAATAGTGCCTTCTTGAAGCTTGTATTTTTAGCTGGGGAGATTGCAAATGTAAATAAATTATACAGTACTACAGATGGTAACAAGTGTGACCAAGGAAAAGAAAGCAAACAAGGAGTGAGCATGGAAGTTGTAACATCAGAGCAATTAGGGAAGCTTCCCTGGGAAGGTGACATTAGCAGAAAGACCTGATAGAAGTAAGGGAGTGAGCCCTACAGATGTCTGGGCAGAAAGTGCTCCAAGCAGAGTAAACAGCAAGTGCAAAGGCCCTGGGGAAGGATGCCTGATATGCTGGAGAAAAAGCAAAGAGGCCGGAGTGGCTAGAACAGAAGGAGTGAGGCATATTCATGCATAATCTCCATCCTCGGGGTTATGACATGTTCATGGCATGTTACTCCTGCCTTTTTCGGTTCATGTTTTAAAGTTCAGACTCTCTTAACATTTCTACCACAGCTCTGGGGCTCACGGTTATAACATTCCTCTGTACCACTCACAGCTACATTCATTTCAGCCGTTCTGAGCCTGCCTCACCTTCGCTCAAAGCCTGAAAACTCCCGAAGGGCAGAGAGTCTCTCTTCATTACACCTCTCTGAATCCATCAGGTTCCAGCAAATTCCATTCGGAAAACAAGGTCTCCATATGTGTGTGGTGCAGGACACTCCTAGACTATTGCCTCAAGGACTTTCATGAAAAACTTGCCTCTAGATGTCTCCAACTTCTCTTCAATATTGAGTATGGGTTTTCCCAGCAGCAATGGCTTCATTTAGAACACAAGGTTGCCCACGGGCATAGTTAGTCCATACTTAGCACAGCACTCTCCAACTATCTTAGTTTGGGCTGCTATAACAAATTACCATAGACTAGATGACTTAAACAGCCATCGTTTATTTCTCACAGTCTGTAGGCTGGGAAGTCCAAAACAAGGTGCTGGCAGATCCAGAGTCTGGTGAAAGTCCAGTCTGTTTCCTAGTTTGCATATGACAGTCTTATTATATCTTCCTATGGCAGAGAACAGAAGGAAAGATCCCATGTCTCCTCATCTTTTTATAAGGGTATAATTACCATCCACCCCCATGACCTTATTACCTCACAAATGCCCAATCTCCAAATGCAATCACATTGGGGATTAGGCTTCAGCAAATGAATTTTGGGGAGATACAAACATTTAGTTCCTAGCACCCACCTCTTTGATTTAGTCACTGGCATTTGTATACATGAATGTCCACACCTCCTACCCTTCACTCCACCCCACCGTTTATACATTGATTAACAACCACTTGTTGAGGGTGTATTATAGGCTCTCAATGGATCAGTTAGACTCCAGCCCTCCAGAGTTTATATTCTAAAGGATAACACCGTTTTTGAAGGCAGGACAATGTCTTTTTTTTTTTTTTTTTTTTTTGTCTTTTTCGTGACCGGTAAGAGGATCGCAACCCTTGGTGTGGTGTTGCCCACACCGTGCTCAGCCATTGAGCGCACTGGTCAGTCCTATATAGGATCCGAACCCGCAGC
>NW_007726596.1:552970-573542 GCF_000696425.1 Galeopterus variegatus | reverse complement strand
GAAAATTTTTTTTTTTTTTTTTTTTTTTTTGTCTTTTTCGTGACCGGTAAGAGGATCGCAACCCTTGGTGTGGTGTTGCCCACACCGTGCTCAGCCATTGAGCGCACTGGTCAGTCCTATATAGGATCCGAACCCGCAGCGGGAGCGTCGCTGCGCGCTCCCAGCGCTGCACTCTCCCGAGTGCGCCATGGGCTCGGCCCAGGACAATGTCTTAAGTCGTCATTATTGTCACAGCCCATAGCATCATGCTTTCCTTTGCCTGATATGCTCTATAAAAATATGCACATCTTGAGACAAGTCACAAAGCAGAATTTTGCAGAAGGAAAAATAAATGTGCTCATCTCTTTTCTTCTTTAAATGGCTCAAACAGACTAATCAGAATGGAGAAGAGTGCTTAACTTGATGTCTTCCTCCAAAACATACTCAAGGTCCGTTTATTTCCAAGGTGGCACTTTTACCTGCAATAACTAAAACTCCATGTTGTAAAAACATCGTGGCAAGATGCTAGACGGGTCTAATTTTCTCCCTGCATTATAAATCTTTAAAACTGTTGGGAATGAGAGTTTAAGATGGTTGGCAATGTAATGTGACTATCTAATAAATTGCATTGCCAGTAAGCCATAGGCCTTAACTCCTCAAAATATCAGTATATCAAAATTTTCTATAATGTTATCAAGGAGAAGAAATGGGTTTTGAGAATTTTTCCTAAAGTGCTTGAATTAACATTATCTTTCTGTGGTCTAGGAAATTTTGCTAACAGCCCTGCTGATTTTCCATTAAGGGTACAGTGAGACAAAGTGTGCAGCTCCCAACTTTCATTTGTAGATCAACAGTGAAGGAGACAGATTTGTAGTTTTTATCAGCATTAGCAGGGCTAAGCACATTTGTTCACAGGTGTTAGGAGTCACCACTTGAATGAAAAGCTGAGCAGGGAAATAGCATTTGTCTAGTGAAAATGTAACTGTAGCATATACACAGCCTACACCTCTGAATGTGGCATCATATGTTCTGTGCTGCTGTTCACCCACATCTGAAAAATTTTGGCATTTTCTTTCCTTGAGTTCATTAAATTGAATTAGCACATTTTAAATCCTTATGATTGTTATTATTGATAGAATGATAGCATTTTCTCCTTTTTACATTTTTTTTCTTTAGAATGATATTATTTGATATCAGCAACAACCTTTTCATTATTAATTGGGTGCTGAGATTGTGAGATGAGACAGTTGTTCTGATTTTTAAAAACTGGAAATTGAAACTTGTGAGCAGTGGCCTA
Source organism: Galeopterus variegatus (assembly GCF_000696425.1). Taxonomy (NCBI): domain Eukaryota; kingdom Metazoa; phylum Chordata; class Mammalia; order Dermoptera; family Cynocephalidae; genus Galeopterus; species Galeopterus variegatus. The sequence continues at coordinate 572,266 of NW_007726596.1, read as the reverse complement.
TAAAGTTCTTTGACAGGCCTAGGATTGGGACTCAAGGGGTGTAATTCCAAAATCTTTGCTTAGCCCCTTAGGAAATAATATCTCTTGAGCTTCGTCCTGTCGATTCTTTGGCAGGTTTCTTCGGGGACTAAATTTGCTGAAGAAAGGCAGCCTGAGGCAGGGTTAACAGTAGAAACAGTCACTTTTGCAATCCACTGGCCTTGTAGGTTGGGAGAAATCCCCACTGACCCTTACACACAATATTTTTCTTATAATTTGTTGGAAAATTTGTTGTAAAATTCTGCATCAAATTCAATAGATCATTTGACCAACTGACCTTCAAGAACAACACGTTTTTATCAGATGTTCTGTCAGACACTGACATGTAAGATAATCAAAAATATTTCCATTGGTTTATGGGTTTCCCTGGAAGTTGAGAATAAATTCCAGTGTGCCTATGGTCTTGATTTTTTGTTTGTTTGCTTTGTTTTTAGAAAAGCGTATGAGAAAATACAATACTTGGAAAATGAATAAAATATGAACTTAGAATGCATCCCATCCCCCAACAACATAGAGATTTGGCACAAACACACTCACCTCTGCCCATTGTGCCTGCCGTGCTGTAGGTACTTCTGAGCATATGGCTCATAATGTCACCCACTGTTCTCAATCCCCTTCCCTCTAAGATATGCAGACCAGACCCCACCAGCATTTCTAGGGAGGATAATATAATTATACCAAGTTACTCAATTTTGATGTGGAAAAAATAAATTAGGTAGCACTTTCCTAGCAATAGGTGTATATGCAAACAATGTTACTGAGTGAACATTAGGAGTTACTTTGACATAATTGTGACAGTACAAAAATATTCTCTAGCTTTTCAAATTGTCATCTATTCACCAGACCAGCAAGCATGATTGAACAAATTTGATTTTAATTAGGATCAAGTCTGATTATTGATTTATTTCTAGTCTAGATTTTTATTTTTGCCAAGAAAAAATATTTACCCTGCTTAAGTTATAGATATTATCTGTTGTTTGGAATGAAAATTTTACCTTTATCCCCCAAACTTTGGATCAACAAAATAATTCCACGGATAAAAACATTGCTCATTTACAGAGCTATATCGTTACTTTCACAAAAATCTGGCTTGTGTCCTTCCCCAAAATATGCATTCCAGGAGTTCACTCAATCTGAAGAGCCAGTTCACCTCCCAAATCTAGAAGAGAGAACCAGAGAATCTAATCAGTCCACCGGCCTTTATTTCTGCCTTTCCACACAGTGTCAACCATTGAAAACTCAGCTCACACCATCAGGTAGAATTTTTCATCTGTACAATGCCCTTGATGGACCATGTTCCTCTACAGGCCACAGTGGTGCCCCAAACTTAGGCTCCGAAATTACAGCTCTTTCAGTTCACACTCATAGGCTCAGTCATTTCCCTAGAACGTGCCACTGTGCCAGGGCAATTGGGTATGATGGATTTGCAGCCTAGGCTGCACGCTGTGCTAATACCAGCACCCACCATCGTCCCACCCAACCCCCAGATCATGCTATGGTGTCAGGGCTACCAGCCTTGTGTCCTCCTTTTCTCAAAATGAATGCTCCTTTGGGACTCAGCGTGCCCTTTCCTGCAATCTCAACTTCCTTTACGGGGACCATGATCATGCATCTGAAAGCTTTTAATAACCTAAAAAGGGAAAAGGGCTGAAATCTCACTTTTTTGTTTCCAAGATGGGTCCTCAACCCTTATGCCAATTTACCTCCTCAATGGCCTGCCTTTAGTAATTTTACCAAAGATCACCATTTCTACTTCTTTTCCATGCCCCTGGCTTCTGCTGGAAGAGTCTCAGCATGTGGCAGGCTGTCCCTAAATGGTTGCCACTATAATGACTACCAACCCTCTTATAATCCCACTTTTTTTTATAAAATTTGTGGGGCTCCCTACAACTGAGGTAGCTACCTGTCCTTTTTAGAAGTTGGTTTTCATCTATTGATTACTTGAGATTCTGGGGTTTCCCTTGTCCCCTTTCCCAAGAAGGTCACGTCCTGCCCCTTCCTCTGCTCACCTTCCTGAACCCCTGCCTTCTTTTACCCTGCTGAGACTGGGTGGGCAATGCTCTCAAAGCAAAGATTCTCTTTATCCTTGTTCTTATTACCTGAACCACAGCCAGTTCGAAGGAGGCCTCAGCACTCCCTGGGCCTGTCTTAACCTTCATTAACTTTCCAACAGAACACACAGCAAGGCCCATCTTACCCAGGGGAAGAAAAAAGAGGAAGATGTGGAAAGGAACAAAACCTGCCCACCCCCACTGACAGCTTTCCAGTATGTGACCTTGACACATATCAGAGCTATTTCTCCAAGAATTCGGGGGTGGGGGTGGGAGTGTGGCAGAAAAAGGGAAGAATCTGCTTGAAACAAATAGATGAGGTGTCAGAATTAAAACCTTCCCTCAATATTTATGTGCAGAATCTTCGTATCTATTGCTTTTTAGAAAATTAAGACATAGAAAAATAATAATTATCCAATCATTCAATATAAATGTGCCCAGTATCTGTTCTGTGCAAGGAGTGTGTACTACTTCAAAATTTTCATGTTATCTTTTCATCCTATTTTTCCATGAAGTTTTTTGAAGTACCCTCGTATGGACTACCGATGGCCACAGGAAGCATCACACAAAGAGTCAACTCTTTGGACACTTTAGGTCTAGTAGGGAGCTTCAATGACATGACACTGATGTGTGAGCATGTCACTGCGATTCGAGGTTCTGAATGAGGAGCACTGCAAGAAGACCATGCAGCTGTTCGACCCAGGGCTCAAAGAAATGGCTTTATCCTCAGGAGGAATTATTTCCCACCTTGTGCTTTGCAGATGGAGATGATCTTCTGGCCTCTTGACAATAAGACTTGCTCTTTGCGATGTTTTTTCCTGGTCGTAGGGATGGTGAGTATCTATTCCACAACACACTCTATGTACCTGTTTCCCCTTAGGACTAACAGCAGTTCTTTTCTAAATGGGTTAACCTGCAGCAGGGACGCAGCCTGTGGTTATGAAATGGAGCAATATTAACTATTAGTTTACGGTGATAGTGAATAGTTAGTCCCTGCCTGTTCCATCTCTATAACTATTTTAATAGTCCCTCTTAGAAATATGCACAGAAATATATTCAGGGCTTGATAATTGTATATTTCAGATCATATGTAGCACTCTCAAAAATAGCATGAGCCCAATAAATAATGATAATACCTAACTTAAGTAACAAGTCATAGTTTATAGAGGTGGTATGAATATAACTTAGAACAAGTTCATAAAGCAAATAAAATGATCCTCATTTTTATAGATGAAGACACTGTGGCTCCCAGAAGTTCAGAGGATTTTCTAGAGCAAAGGTCCTCAACCAGAGTGACCTTGCTCCCCAGGGGACATTTGGCAGCATCTGGAGACATTTTGGGTTGTCACAATGTGGGGCGGGAGGGCGGGCAGATAGAGACTACCGACATTTGGTGGGCAGAGGTCAAAGATGCTGCTTAGACATATTACAATGGACAGATGAGCCATTCACATCAAAGAGTTACCCAGCCCAAAATGTCAATGATGCCAAGGTTAAGAAAGGATGGACTAGGATCTCGAAGTTGGTAAGATCTGAAGTACGTTTATGACTTTAAATCCACTATTTTTTCTATTATTCCTAATACATTTTATATTATGTTCATTTTTGCTTCTCTTTTTCCAGTACTTTGGGGAAGGGATAGAAATTTTGCCTTTAGTAGACAATGCAATGTTGCTGTAATATAAAATTATGGCTAGTAACTCCGGAAAACCTTTTACCATAATTCCACCCCTCCCACTTTCCAACTTTATCCAACTCTGTCGTATCTGCAATTACAATTTTCTGGACTACAAAAGGTGATAAATGTTACTGTGTTTCCCACTTCTAAGACTGAGATAGACAGCATCTAGAACCATGCAGGATAGAAGGGAGGCAGGAATAAATGATTGATGCACACGTGTGCATTCTCAATTATCGATGGTAATGGCCCATGGATGTAATATGGATTTGCCAAAGCTGCTGATTAGCCAAAAGTCATTTTTATTGAGGTTTGGAATATGAAACATTTTTAAAGGGGAGTTAACTATCTAATAATTACTTTAATTTTGACATAAGTTACTGTAACAGTTATTTTTAATTCCCTAAATACATATCATTGTGAGGCAGGAGAGGCATCCAAAAATGTGCTAGTCAGTGGGGGATGCCAACAAAGATTAAAAATTGGAACAAGATTAGCAAAGGAATGGCTAAAAAGCTGTGGTACAGGCATCACATAGCCACGACAGTAGAGTTAGAGCATGGATACCAGAGCCAGACCGTCTGGGTTTTCATCCTGCCTCTGGAGACATACTAACTTTATGCTCTTGAGCAAGTTACTTAATTTCTCTGTACCTCAGTTTCCTCAACTGTACAATGGGAGTATATATCGCACTTACCATCCAAGGTGGTCCTGAGAACCGAATGTATTTTTAAATATGCCCATCATAAGTGTGATAGGGCTGTGTATTTTCTATACTTTGCAGACATTAACATGAAACTGGCAAATCTGTATTCTGATATGAAAATGCGGCATGTTGCCCTGTTAAGTGAAAGAAAAGGTAAAAAAAAAAAATTTACAGTATGTTGGGAAAATAGAATAATTTAATCAGACCCCCTCACTTTAGGGCAGGTTGGGGGTGGTGCAGCATTTCTTGTGAGCAGGTTGTGTGTGGGTGGAGTTAGTGCACCTGTGTGGGGCCATTACCTTGTGGCATTTTAGTGCCTTGGGTGGCCACCGCCACAAGCTGCCATGCCTTCCTAGACCTGCAGCTTCCAAGGACTGTGTGGCTGGTTACCTAGTTCATAGACCTGCGTGGAGGGGTCTGGTGACCCAGCCTGGGGTGTGAAAGGTTTGTGACCCAGTCTGTGAATGGGCTTGAGGGGTCTGGGAGCTCCAGACCCAGGCCTAGCTCAACCATCGGCCAAGTCGGTGCAGGATTACCAGCAGGTAAAAGAGCCGCGACAACTAGCGTGGTCGCCTAGCTTTACAATTGACGTCACGAGCAGGATTAAGAGCTAGACAATTGGCGCTGTGAGGAGGATACACGACATCAGCCTTAGCCTGGAAGTAGCCCTTGTCTTAGCCAGACAGAGTAATAATTATTACACTGGCCCATTTATATTTTAAAAATCCCTAATGACTAAGTTAGGTTGCATGGTGAGGAAAAACTTGCAGTTTTTTGTTTTTTTTTTTTTTTACAGTGAGAGAAATTTATAATCACTTCCTGGCTCAGGAATAGGTGAACACAGGTCACTTTGAAGCAGGTTCTTTTACTTTTCTCAGTAATGAAACGTAAGATCAGGAGACCAGTTGGCCCCAGGAGAAGGGTGTAGAAGGACCCTTTAAGCTCCACCTAAGGTTATTTCTCTTAGGAGCCCTTGTTATGCAGAGGTGGTCACCTAGGAAGAGGCGGGCAGATGGTACGGGTTCAATGAGCACCCTGGAAAGACAGAGATCTTACTGGCTCTTTTCTTTCTCGGAGTAATATGGTTAGAACCTCTCAGCTGTGTTAACGATCATGTCTGAGGCCTGTCGGCAGGAATATACTCCAATGTTCCCAAAGAGGAATGTTCCCAGAGGGAAGAAGATCCTGGCTGGTGGCAAGGTCTGGATACCCTGGCCTAGGAGTCCATGGGGATGGCCACTTCTGGTCCAGGTGAAGCTGAGGTGGGAATCCCATTTGGACCAGCTTCCTTGGCCCAGAGGTCACACGTATGAGTGTGGATAAAAGCAGATAATATTGGGGTCCATGTGTGGGGCAGGTCTGTGGTCTCTGCAGGGATCCTACCAGCAAGAACATCATTGTGGCTGTGGATGACATCATCAGATTGCACAGGACCAGCTGTCAATAGTTGACACAGGGGCAGTCACAGAAATCCCAGCAGGAATGGATTAGGCTGTCAGTTCTTTCTCTTCCTGAGTTTTGAAAGCAAAACTGATCCCTTGAACTGAGTACATACCCAGAGTGTGAAGACAAACTGTCTGTATTGGTTAGGATTCTCCAGAGAGACAGAATCAATAGGATACATATATATGTATGTATATGATATGTATATAAATATATGAGAGCGGATTTTTTAGGGCAGTTGGCTCAAGTGAAGGCTGAGAAGTCCCACAATAGGCCATCTACAAACTAGATGCTGATAGCATGGTTCGGTCCAAGTCTGCAAGCCTCAGAACCAGGGAATCTGATGGTGTGATTCTCAGTCCAAGGCCAAAGGCCTGAGTGCTGGGGTGCCACTGGTGGAAGTCCTGGAACCCAAAGGCTGAAGAGTCTCAAGTTCTGATCTCCATGGACACAAGAGAAGGGTATATCCCAGCTCCAGAGGATAGAGATCTGCCCTTTTCTCTGTTTTTGTTGTCTCTGGGCCTCCAGTGGATTGGCTGGTGCCTGCTCATATTGAGGGCAGATCTTTCCCACCCAGTCCACTCAGGCTCACATGCTAACCCTTTCTGGAAACATCCTCACAGACACACCCAAAACAATGCTATACCAGGTTTCTATGCAATCCTTAATCTGGTCAAGTTGACACCTAAAATTAACCATCACATTGGGGAAGTGATACGTACTGGATTTATCAATATAAATGGTGCAAATCAGAGACAGATGAACAGATTGATGCAAAGATACGTGCAGTTTCTTCAAAAAGTTCATGGGAAAATAGAATTAAAAGATAATATGAATCTTTCCATGAACTTTTTTTTTTTTTTTTCCTTTTTGTCTTTTTTCGTGTCCGGCAACGGATCACAACCCTCAGTGTCGCGCCTGCACCGGACTGGGACCGGCAACGGGATCGCAACCCTCGGCGTCACGCCCGCACCTCGCTCAGCCAGTGAGCGGGAACCGGTCTGTATGTGGGATCCGAACCCTCGGCGGGAGCACCACCGCACTCCCAAGCGGCGCACTGTAGCAGTGCGCCACCGGGCCGGCCCCTTTTCATGAACTTTTTGAAGTATCCTCGGGTAGGTAGAACAGGACATTTTGACTCCAAGAAATAGTTCGACCTTACCATGCATATGAAACTCTAGCACTGTGGAATAGGTGCAACTATTTCATATTTGTTCAAAAATCTGCACCTGTCTTTGCGTGTGTGTGTTGTGTGTGCCTATTTTCATGTAACTCAAACTATGGTCCCAGGACAAACATCAGCATCAGTTGGGTGCTGACAGTCATACATCCAGGGGTGTGCTGGTAAATGTTTAACGTCTGTCTTTCTGAAGGGAAGTCCTGATTTTTCGCATTTGCTGATTTCAGTGGTATAAATGCTCCCGTTGGCCAATTTTAAACTATCTATGTGTCATCACCCAACATGGAGTTGGGAAGCATGTGCACATGAGCCAGAGCAAGTGGCTCCACCACACCATGGCTTGGGTCCCTGTCCCTTCTCAGATTTGCCGAATCACAACTACTGGGATATGGTCTCAGGAGTACGAGTTTTAACAAGCCCTCCCGATTACTGGGATGCTCACGAAAGTTTGTGAAGCGCTGGTAAATAAACCATCGTGGGAGTCAGCAGAATCCTAGGTTTCCTGCACAGGTGAAGAGTGCAATCAGTGGGAACACCTGAATGAGCAACTTTGTCTAAGCCCAAATTATCCCATGCAAGGGGATGTGGGATGTGAGCTTTAACTCGAAAACTCATCAGTGATTTATGCAGACAATACTTGGGAGGAAAAAGCAGCCACAGAAGCAACTAAAATATGGAAGAAATGAGAGTAGAATTTGTAAATAGTGCAATCCTCGAATACCAGAAGAAAACTGCTCAAAAGTTTCTTGTGAATTAGATAAGAAACAAATACAAAAATTAATCTGAATCAACTTCTATTAGTAGAACTATACAATCTAATGCAATTTGTAAATGGCTAAAACAGCATATAATAAAATTTGTTGCTGATTAGAAATAGCTTGAAGAATCACATTGGTAAAACTTGGATGTCCAAAATTTGCTGGTAAAAATTAACTTGAGAGAAATAATGACTATATTGTTTGGCTTATTGTGAATATACATATGTGTTATAGTGCACAAATAAGTATACTATTTAAAATAATAAACTTCTATAAACTATATTAAAATAATAAACTTCTAAAATTCTGAAATTAAAAAGAAAAATTACTTTTTGTTAGGTAAAAAATATGGCATAAAATTTACCATCTTAACTATTTTTAAATGTATAGTAGTGTTAACCACAGGCACATTGTTATACAACAAGTCTCAAAAACTTTTTCATCTTGCAAAACTGAAACTCCCCATTCCTCTTGTCCCTGGCAACCATGACTCTATTTTCTGTTTCTAAGAGCCTGACTACTTTATACACCTTATATAAGTGGGTTATATAAGTATTTGTCCTTTTGTGACTGGCTTATTTCAGTTTGCATAATGTCCTTAAGGCTCATTCATGTTGTAGCATGTGACAGGACTTCCCTCTTTTTTAAGGCTAAACGTACATATATACTACATTTTCTTTATCCATTCATCCATTTATGGACATTTAGATCGCTTCCACCTCTGAGCTATTGTGCATAATGCTAAAGTAAATATGTGTACGTAATATCTCTTCGAAATCCTGTTTTCTGTTCTTTCATATATATATCCAGAAGCAGGACTATTATATATACAGAAGTGACATTATTATTAATTATAAAATTATTGGTTATTGATTAATAAAATAATAATAAATATAATTTATGCAAGTCTTAGCTAGAGGTTTGTTGAAAATTGCCACAAATCTCCATTTCTGGTCAGAACACAAGATTAAGCATTGGAACAATGAAGACCTCTAGGACAGTCTCTTCCCTTTAAAGGTTTAAGTCTAATTGAGAAGCCAGGAGCAATGTATAAATATATAAATTACAATAGTTTATATTAAAAGCAAATGAGTTTATCTCATACATTGCTGGTGTGAGAGCAAATTAGTAACACCCCTTTGGAAAACTGTTTGGCAGTATCTACCAAAACTAAAATGTGCCTATCTGTGACCCAGCAATTCTAGGCATAAGGGTAGGTATATCCTAAATTCATATCCAAGAAAAATAAGTGCATTATATCCACCAAAATACACGTACAGAATAAAGCAGCTGTACTCAGTCTAGCCAAAATTTGGAAAACCTAAATTTTGGGGAGGATTTAGTAGATAAATTATTGTATATTCCTACAATGAATATTACAATGAAATTTTGAAATTGCAATGAAATACCATACAGCAATAAAAAAGAATAGCCTTCTTTTACAGGCAGCCACACGGATGAATCTCACAGACGTGATGAGTGAAAGAAGCCAGATGCACATGAATATGTACGGGATGATTCCAAGTTCAAAGACAGGTAAAACTAATTAAGTACAATAGATAAAAGATCACAGGTATTAACTACAGAGGAGGAAGCCTTCTGGGCTGCTAGAAATGTTCTATATCTTGATCTGGGTAGTGGTTACACTGATACACACACGAACACACACAAATTTATTAAGCTTTGTGGTTAAGATTTTACTTTTTACTGCATGTATTTTGTACTGCAATTTGTAAAAAAAAGGTTTTTTGTTTGAAGTAAGTTATTTAGTTCAGAGGAGGGAATGAAAGAGGAAGGTCAGGAAGTCAGAGCTGATGTCAGAGGGGAGGTGAGAGTTGAGCTGGATTTGGTGGAAACGTAGAAATTGTTCGAGGGAACTGTAAGAGGGAAGTTGGATCAAGCAAGAGATCAGAGGAGAGAAAATGTGCAGAGACACAGATGCCCAGAAAGCTTGGCAAAACTTGTGCTTGCCAGCGGCATCCATCTTCCATTCACCCCAGTTTCAAAGCCTTGGGTGTTGGTTAGGATGGTCTTCACCTCAGCTCCAAGGGTGCCTTCATTGGTTTGAGCCTCAGCCACATAACTACTTAGGGATGAACATAAACCAGTCATGACATAGTTTGGATCAAAGGCCAGTGTGTTCCTAAAATGGTCCAGTGTGAGCTCAGCGGAGACTTTAGTGTCAGGTTCAGAGGGAACCAACAACTCTCTCCCGCTGGAGGCAAACAGGACAGCTAATCACTTCCGTTTTTGCTGGTAGCCCTCTTGGAAACAGGGAGTTAGCCTGACATATAAAGTGAAGCTGAGCTGAGAGAAGAGGAGAGAAATAACTGTGGGGCCTTAATTGATGGCTTTAATTGTGTTTTAGATTTGCAAGCCCTTTATTGTTTAAGCCCATTTGAGTTGATTTTTCTATTGCTTTGTAACCCCAATAGTGTTTCTACTAACCTATACATAGCATCTCTTGAGTGATTTGTTAGTTTCCACAGCCATAGCCACAGTCCTACTTCAGAATCTCAGAAGCACTGGGTGAGAGAGCTGCAGTAGCTTTCTGACTGGTCTCTGCCTGCAGTGTCTACTTACCTTCATTCACCCTTCATATTGCTTTCAGAATGTTCTTCTCAGGCATATCTGACCACTGCTGCCACATGCATGACCCTAATGGTTCCTTCCATGCATCATGAATAAAGGCCAGTGGGTTCAAATTTGCCAGCTGAGTTTTAACTAATTTTAGGACAGCCATTCTGCTCACAAACCCTAACAGGATCCTTACTGAAGGGACACATGGACGAAGGAATCACACGAGACCCGGGCTAACAGTTTGCCAGAGAAGTTCCGCTTTATTCAAGGACTGCCCGTACATTTATAGGGTGCTGTGCTCCGGGGGGCGGGAGAGAGAGTGGACGGGGCGGTAACTGATTGGACGGGGCTGGGCAGGAGGTGAGCCTTGACCTGTGACTGGCTGAGGTTTGGCGCGGGTGGGCTTGGGTGTTGGTGCCAGCAGGCTTGTCTACTGTGGAGAAGAACCAGGAAGGGCGCCATATTGCCAGGGTGTGTCCTTTGTTCAGGCGCCCATGGAGTCCCTACACTTACTCTCTGGCCTTCCTGCCTTTGCCAGAGTTGAAACTTTAGTCCCTGCATGGGACTACCTCTTTTCTTTCCAGATGCACCTCTAATCTCATCTCTTGTAAGAAGCCTTTGTAGATCTCTCCGGCTGATAACAATTACTCATTGTGTTATAGTCTCATGGTATGATTTTACCTCTTGATAGCTCGGCTTGTCAGGAGTCCTGGCGATTTATGTGTGTCTGGCCTACCCACTAGCATGAGAATGCTGGGAGGTTAAGGGCCACGTTTTTCATCTTGAATTCCCTACCACTCCTTGCGTGGCACTTTTCATAGACAAACTGCTGCATGTCTTATGCACTTTGGTGGGTGACTAGAGACTTCCTTTAGGGAATGAGATGGAGATACATCTGGAGCGGTTAGGTGGGCGTGGGACGGGAGAGCAGCTTCCAGAATATTTTAAAAGCCTAAATCGTTTTACTGCACTTTGGAATAGGTGAAATGTTCTCTGTTTTCCAAAATTCCTTTTGTTCTGTGTTTACTGTTTTTGAACTTTCTACTTTTTTAAACCATCTCCTTGTCTTCGTGGGAGGGGAAGGTGGCTATTGGGTTTGAAATATAGTGCAGTTTGGGAAGAATTAAAATGAGAAGGCTGTTAGCTTTCTTTTCTCTTCATTATGATCCCAGAATATGCTTCATGAATACCCTTGCTAGCAAAGGTATTCATCCACTTGAGTGGTGGTGGCTTTAAACGTTATTGATGATAACCTAGTAGGCATACTGTATATTATACAACTGAAACAAGATTTTGTAGAACAACACTAGTCTTAATTTTTACAATACATGTTGGTATTTTCTGTGTTATTCTATTTTACTTCAAACACACAAACAAAAAGTTGAACTAAGCCAATTTCATGACCATTAAAGGGTTGAGATTCACAATTTGAAAAATGTGGCACTAAAGCATATATATCTTAATTGCTAGGTTACAATGATTTGATGAGCATTGGGCTTAGGGTTTTTGATAATATTACTAGGTTTAATCCAACACAATAATTGCATGACAGATCATTTATAGCCATTTTATGGATGAGAAGACTGAGGATGGTAGGTACTGCAAATTGCTCAAGGTCACACAGCTGCACATGGCAGAACTGGAATGTAAATACAGATAGACCATGCTTCTGCTCAACTCTGTGGACACTAAGCATGAAAGATTGTCAAAGGTTTTTTTTTTCCCCTTTCCTTTTTCCAAACCCCTCAAACATCTAAAAGTAGACAAAATCTAAATTCTGTTCTCTATGTGCCTATGTCTGGTAAGAAAGTTTTATTATCTTAAATATCAATCTGTTGTATACAACTTTATCATTTAGTTTTGGGGGATATTCTTGGAAGAATAATTCAGTTCCATAAACAATCACTTATGTGTTAGGCAGTGTGTGTGGACTTTGGGATACAAAGACCAGCTCCTCAACTTTATTAAGGAAACATGTACTGAAAACAGAGAACATAATAAACCAATAATTGTGCACAGTGGGAACCAGCAGGAAAAAAAGGTACAAGGTGTAGAGGGAAGACAGTGAATTGAATTATAATCCTAGCAAAGCAGAATTTTGATTTTTCCTACTTTGAGATGTTTTCGGGGTTTGGGGAAAGCAAAGAGTAAAAATAAACCTTTGACAATCTTTCATTCTTAGTGTCCATGAAGTTATGTTAATTTAAGCACGATTCAAAAGATTTAGTGTCAGCCTTTTAGAAAGACCCTCCTAATCATAAAACTGTTTTCTCTGTTACAGTCTGAGTGTTCTATTTTAAGGGCTTTGTCATTTTTTGAAGGACTTGCAGATTGGGAGACTAGGGCAGGAATAAAGTTCCAGAGAAGAAATGAAGTTGTTGGGTTGAGTATTTTGTCTTAACCTGATGGTCTTGTCCTCCCTTGTGTGTGCTGCAAATTTAAAGTTAAAGATCAGCCAAATGCAGATCGTCCCTGCAGTTGGCCATGACCTAGGGCCATGGCTCATGTCACTGAGCTGTAAGCAGAAGCATGGTCTATCTGTGTTTAAATCTCAACTCTGCCATGTGTGACTCTGTGACCTTGGGCAATCTGCTGTATCTCCAAGCCTCAGTCTTCTCCTCCATAAAATGTTAAAATGTTATGATAGTGAAGCAATACAATGACAGCATCTTGTATTGTATTCATATTAATGAACAGGCTGTCCTCATGGTTTGGTAAATTAAGGCAGTTATCTTGGTTCTATCTTTAGGGTCTAGGATTAAGAGACAGGGGGACAGTGGCGTGTTGCAAATCATACTGAATATTCACCAGCAACATGAATACAAACTGAAATGAAACCTTAAGAGAAAATAATTTGAAAAGGTATAGAAGTTGCACTCTTCAGCACACAGTGTTCATCTTCAAGATAAAAGACAGGTTCTTCATTCATTTATTTAAGTTATTGAATATGTACTATGTGCCAGGCATTGTGGTAGGTGTGGCAAAGTAAGGGTGAGCAAGATTTGTACAGTTTGTGCATCGTGGAGTGTACAGTCTAACGGGGGAGGGGTAAGGTGGTATAAAAAGAAATGCATTAACAAAAGGATCCCATTAGGAAAGGTGCCACTGAGGATGGAAAGCTGACGGTGTGGCAGAGAGTAATGAAATGGGGTGCTTACTTTAGACAAAACCGTGAGGAAGGCCTCTAGGAGGTGATATTTAAGCCAATACCAAAGGATGACATGGAACCAGCCTTGTGAACAGCCATGGAAAGAATCAGGAATGCAAAGGCCCTGGGTTTTGTAGAATTGTATGTGGATCATAAAGCCCTGGACTTCTTTCACACAAACTGGCTGGAGCCCCTCCCCCTCATCTCCACCCCCTTCTATCCTGCCAGCTACCTTTCTGACTCAGCCTTGCTATATGAATGGGGCTCCAAATTAAGGTCCTGGACAGTCATGCCCATCTGATATAACAAATCTGAAAACATGCTGGAAAGTCCTCCGTTTTCCACACATCTTTCACAGTCTGTATCTTGCTCACTGTGACTTAGCCATTCAATCAAGACTGCCCTTGACATTTATACCATTCTGATTTTTTTTGCCTGCATTTTTGCCTCAGATCCTGAGATACTAGCTGCTGATACAAGGTAATTGCTGAAAAACTATTTGCTGAATTTGGGGATGACTTTTTTTAGAGCATCAGACAGCTGATATTTCTTGTTTGGTTGTTTGTGGTTTTGTTTGCTTGTTTCTTATATCATAGGCAGGATTGGGGGAGAACAAACTGGATAGAATTTGAAGGAGAATAGTACAGCATTCTGGATTGACACTCAGTTACTGGAGGGCTATTACTGGTTCTGTCGACTTATTAGGGACGTGACCTTGGACAAGCCATCCCACTTGAGCTTTGAGCATGTCAAAAGCTCTGGTCCTGGAGCCCTTCAACATCTGTTCTTTTCTTTGAATTCATGGGGTAGCAATATTTGCCACTCCTTTCATACACGCCTGCGAAAGAAGTGCTATCTTTAGGTATCAACTCAGTTCATGCAGTAATGATACCTTACATTTGATAGGAATTTGTCATTTTCAAAGCACTTTATACTACCTCATTTGATTTTGATCAGTCATGTAAGGTATTTAAGACAGGTATTTTATTTAATTTTAATTTTTTTTTTTACATCTGACAAGATGTGAACCTTGCCCAAGGGCACAAAGCGATAGAAATGGGAATGAATGACACTTGTATATACCACCCTGACTTTATAGGGACACAATGAATTAGATAGGATCTCAACTAGAACAATAGTCACTACTTTATTTTCTTTTGAATGTTAATGACAGTTTTGACAATGCTGAAATTTAAAGCCAATTTTTTTCTAGTTAAACTCTTTAATTGTAAGGTTCAGAAGAGTACTCAGGTTAGCTCAGTTGCGGAAGGGGAACATTGCAAGAATTAGCTGTCTCATGGACAGGAGGCAATGTGGTCCTCATAGTAATAGAGAAAATGTCTCTAGGCATTTTGTCCTAGGACTTGTTTGTCTGCTTTTCTTGGCACTCTCAAAACCTTTCTCTGTTATCTGAAGAACAGTTTCCTCTGCTTACTCATGGTTCTTGTTTCCCTATAATCATGGCTCTCACATGGCTTGGCTTCTTGGCACTAGCTCTGGCCAGATGACTCCAAGACACATCCAATCCATCACTCACCATAGACTACTGTCAACCTCTTCCTCTTTTTGCTCCCATGGTCCGATCCGCTGGTGCTGGTGCTGCTGGGGTGGGAAGGAGTCACGTGACACCCACATCAAGTTCTACCTTGTTATGGACTGTATGTTTGTGTTTCCCCCCAAAATTTGTATGTTGAAACCCTGATTCCCAATGTGATGCTATTAGGATGTGGGACCTTTGGGAGGTAGTTAGGTTTAGATGAGGCCACAAGGGTGGGGCACCCATAATGGGATTAGTATTCCTTTAGGAACAGGAAGAGAGACCAGAGATCTCTTTCTCTTTCCCATGTGAGAATACAGTGAGAGGACTGCCATCTGCAAGCCAGGAAGAGACACCTCACCAGAGCGCAACCATGCCGATGCCTGATCTCAGACTTCCCACCCTCTAGAACTGTGAAAATTAAATGTCTGCTGTTTAAGTCATCCAGTCCACGGTATTTTGTTATAGCAGCCCTAGCTGACTAAGACATCCCTCTAATCAGGATTTATGGACAAGTTCCTAGGCAAAGATGTATGTAGATGGAGCAAGTACCACAAATCATATCTACTACATTTCCTTTTTTATCTAAGTTTCCTCTTGAGTCTCCTTTTCTAAGCTGCCTCCAGTCTTCCAAAGTATAACTGTATGACAGTTCAGAAAAAAAAAAAAAAAAACAACACCCACATTTGTCCCTTAATTTAAAATACTAAGGGTAAAAATAAAAATAAAATAAAATAAAGGAAGGGTGGTTAAAGGGTTTTCTGACCGTAGGCTCAAAGAAAAAAAAAAAAAGTACTGGAGTAGAAATTGGGTGCCTTCTGGGCCGGCCCGTGGCTCACTCGGGAGAGTGCGGTGCTGATAACACCAAGGCCCCGGGTTCGGATCCCACATAGGGATGGCCGGTTCGCTCACTGGCTGAGCGTGGTGCTGACAACACCAAGTCAAAGGATAAGATCCCCTTACCGGTCATCTTTAAAAAAAAAAAAAAAAGAAATTGGGTGCCTTTCGATCCCAAACCTGACCCTATCACTGATTTCTGGATAGATCATTAACTGCCCTTGAAATTCAGGAGAAGGGGAAATCTTAAAAACCTAAAAGTTAGAAGAGATTTTATGGGATTATCTAATCTAACCTCTGCATTTTATGGCAAAAGACATTGCTCCTAAACCAACGTTTGTGATCTTGTTACATCATCTCAGTAGAGCCTGTGGAGGCTCACTCTAAGAATTGGAGAGAATGCTTGTGATAACACAGCAAGGTAGTGTCTAAATGTAAAATATTATTTTAAGATGAGAACATGGAATGGGGATTGAAGAGAGGAATATTCACAATGTGTAAATGAATAGAAAACAGCCCATAAATGCCCTAATTCCGTTTTTCTAAAAACTTGCATATAAACAAAAGACCTTAGAAATTCATTTGAACTCTATGTCTGCCACAAAGTTGTGTCAGAAAATGGAGATGAGGTCGTACTTCCGCCTCCCTGTAGGTAAGGTTAGTAACTGACTCCTTCGGCTCATTCTCAGACTTAAAAAGGCCAGTATGTATGAGATTCTTGGACGGTATTTGGCACATATTAAACACACTCTCTGTGTTACCTAGCATCGTTATTACGCCCTCTCCTCTGTCAGGACTAAAAACTTTTCTTTCAGAATGGGGAAATCTCCACTTAAAATCTCGTTGGCTAGGTTAGAGGTATTAACTGGTTTGGCGCGGAATTAGAGATGCAAAGAGTATTTCTTTAGCTGTGGCTTGGTCTTTACCATCACCTCGTACAAAATTCTCCAAGTGGGCACCGTTAACACGCCTTTCACAGACCAGAAAACAGGCTAGAGAAGGTGACGGCTTGTCCAGAACGGGAAGTTGAGTCAGTCGTGGCTTATGGTACGAACGCGGTTTGAGTTCATATATTACAAAGCAATATATGAAGGTCCTCTCAAAGTGAAGACTTTCTGGACTTAGTTCTCACACTTCCAGGGGCCTATAAAAAAGATGGGTGGGGACGGAGGGGGAGGTGAGGGAGGTGGAGAAGAACCACATCCTTCTTCCCGGCCGGGAGCAACGGCTTGGCTCAGCGGCCTTTGCTGACACTGCCCAATCCTCGCTGAGAGAACCGGCCCCACCCTACGGGACAGCCCGGGCTCGGGCTTGCTGTGGGTGAGGCCGGCGCGGCCTCTCCCGAGCTTCCCTCAGGTTGAACAGGAGGAGCTGACTCCTCTGCGGAAGCCAGTGAGGTTTAATCCGTGAATGTGTTCGGAAACTACATTTTTGTATCAAAGAGCAGGGACAGCCAACGAAAGAGGACCTGAGAAAGCTCGCAGGATAACCGGGCCTGCGAACGACCCCAGCCTTGAGGACCCTTGCAGTGCCGCGCCACGCGCGACGCCCGCTCGCACCGCACCACCCGCCTCAGCTCCCGGAGGAGGCGTGGCCGGCGCGCGCCGCCATCTTGGCCGCCTCTCTAGGCGCTGTGTTTACCACTCTATGGTCGCTCGCTCCCGCCCCGCCCCTCCTCAGTCATTGTCTGGAGGAGCAGCCGCGGCCGCAGCGCCTTCTCTTTATAAGCCCGCAGTGCCCGGATGTGAATGGATTACAATGTATCTTTCAGGGAAACCTATTATTATCAATGTGACTCCACGGGGGAGTCAATGGTGATGATGATGAGGAGGAGGAGGATGATGATGGGACACCTCTAAACTTGGAACAAGTTTAAGACTTTATAAGAGGAGAAGAAAAAAAAAAAACAAGATTTGTTTGAGGAAAAATTATAACTATTCTGTGTTGATTTTTTTTTTTTATATACAGTAAGAAAAAGTTGTTGGATTTTTTTTTTAATGGTTTCTTTTTTGGGGGAGGGAATTTTGTTGCAGTTCTATGGTGGAAAATGCAAAAACCAGAGCCAGGTGCATAATCTTGTACTCTGTGGATATCCCTGCAGCAGGACTGAGTACCAGTTAAAATACTTTTTTGGGGGATACACATATGAGATACTAAGTACTTGCAGAAGATTTTTCTGTCTTTTTTAAAAAGTCTCTTTCCTTGGAATATTGTGAGCATATTTGTGGCCATTTAAGGTAACGTTACAATTTGCTGTCAGAGTAAACTGTTTGTAATTGAATTTAATTTTTAAAATGTCGATCCCAATGTTTTATTAAAACAAAAGGAGCAACCTATTAAATAATTGCCAAGGGGAAAAAGTGTGTGCATGCATTTTGTGTATGTACTCGCACATGTAGCAATACCAGGGTTTGTAGAATGTTTTTTTAACACACGTTAAAATAGCGTATGTTGCATTTACTGGATAAAGCACGCTTGTTATTACGAAACTATAGAATTATGAAGCTTAATTTTTATCCTAAAAAGTGATGTGAAAAAGTATGTTTTAAGAGCATGCAGGGCCTATAATGGTAAATGTTGAATTAAAAACTTAATAGTGCTGGCGAACGGGGACTTAGCGTGCCTAGGAACTCAAGTGTAAAAACAAAACAACATCCACCCCCCAGAATTGCCTTTTTTTTTTTTTTTTTTTGCGAAGTTTGCAGTTATACTATTCTGTGACTTAAAAGGGAGGGGAAAGAAAGTATGCAATTCAGGGTTCGCCCCCCACGCTAAACTACCGAAACGAGAATCTCCCCAGCAAAATGTGGCTTGGTTTATATACGGAAAAGAAAAATATTGTTCCTCTTGGCAAAGTCTTTTTGCATCACGTGTATTTGCAGCCTAGTATAAACTTGCTTTGCCGTGTGTTGATGTGTGAGTGAGAGGGAACGAGAGTAAGAGAAAGAAGTGAGGGGATGTAAACTCGAATAAATTTCAAAGTGCCTCCGATGGATAAAACGGGCAAACACTGAACTGTAGAGGCTTCAGATTGTAACTGACGATCTGAGGAAAAATGAGGTGCTCGATGAATTTTCGTTTGTAATGTTCTGCGAGGCGGGGGAGGTGTTGAGATTTTTTTTTTCTAGGGGGGGGTGCATCCCAGCCTGCCCGACCCGCAGCGGGCCGCGTCTCCCCGCCGCGCCCCCCCACCCATTTCTTTGCTGAACTTGCAATTCCGTGCGCTCGGCGTGTTTCCCCCTCCCCCCTTCCCTCCGTCCCCTCCCCTCCCCGGAGAAGAGAGTTGGTGTTAAGAGTCAGGGATCTTGGCTGTGTGTCTGCGGATCTGTAGTGGCGGGG
>NW_007726596.1:551982-552472 GCF_000696425.1 Galeopterus variegatus | reverse complement strand
GACCCTGTCACCCCTCCCCCTTTGGACGTGTTTTCACTCCAGAGACGCTCATCTTTAATTTCTTTATAGCTACTTTGAAATGCAGAGGGGAGTGGTGTGTGTGAGTGCGTGTGCGTGTGTGTGCGCGAGTGTGTGGAGGGGGGTGGGGTGGAGGGTGGGGGGAAAGTTGAGACCGGATCGTTCTCAGTAGTTTCTCTTTTCTCTGTGATCCATTCATTTCTCGCTCTACCTCCTGTTGCATAAAACGATGCGCTGAAGAGCGGCTTTTTTTTTTTTTTTTCTTCCCGGATTTGGTTTTATAGTGGATGTTACCAGTTTGATCGTCTCTTTGGAAATACAATATCGCTTTTTTTTTTTTTTTTTTTTTTTCTATTGCTGCCTGTTCCATCTTAAACAAAACAAAACAAAACAAAACCCAACAACAACTCTCCCATCCCTCCCTCCTTTCCACCTTAATCCTACCCGCCCCCACATCCCCACCCCCAACCCC
>NW_007726596.1:503209-550982 GCF_000696425.1 Galeopterus variegatus | reverse complement strand
CCCCCCCCTCCACTCTGCTCGCCCCCTCACCCCCGCCGACCCTGTCACCCCTCCCCCTTTGGACGTGTTTTCACTCCAGAGACGCTCATCTTTAATTTCTTTATAGCTACTTTGAAATGCAGAGGGGAGTGGTGTGTGTGAGTGCGTGTGCGTGTGTGTGCGCGAGTGTGTGGAGGGGGGTGGGGTGGAGGGTGGGGGGAAAGTTGAGACCGGATCGTTCTCAGTAGTTTCTCTTTTCTCTGTGATCCATTCATTTCTCGCTCTACCTCCTGTTGCATAAAACGATGCGCTGAAGAGCGGCTTTTTTTTTTTTTTTTTTTCCCGGATTTGGTTTTATAGTGGATGTTACCAGTTTGATCGTCTCTTTGGAAATACAATATCGCTTTTTTTTTTTTTTTCTTCCCGGATTTGGTTTTTTAGTGGATGTTTCCAGTTTTATCGTCTCTTTGGAAAAACAAAATCGCTTTTTTTTTTTTTTTCTTCCCGGATTTGGTTTTTTAGTGGATGTTTCCAGTTTTATCGTCTCTTTGGAAAAACAAAATCGCTTTTTTTTTTTTTTTCTTCCCGGATTTGGTTTTTTAGTGGATGTTTCCAGTTTTATCGTCTCTTTGGAAAAACAAAATCGCTTTTTTTTTTTTTTTCTTCCCGGATTTGGTTTTTTAGTGGATGTTTCCAGTTTTATCGTCTCTTTGGAAAAACAAAATCGCTTTTTTTTTTTTTTTCTTCCCGGATTTGGTTTTTTAGTGGATGTTTCCAGTTTTATCGTCTCTTTGGAAAAACAAAATCGCTTTTTTTTTTTTTTTCTTCCCGGATTTGGTTTTTTAGTGGATGTTTCCAGTTTTATCGTCTCTTTGGAAAAACAAAATCGCTTTTTTTTTTTTTTTCTTCCCGGATTTGGTTTTTTAGTGGATGTTTCCAGTTTTATCGTCTCTTTGGAAAAACAAAATCGCTTTTTTTTTTTTTTTCTTCCCGGATTTGGTTTTTTAGTGGATGTTTCCAGTTTTATCGTCTCTTTGGAAAAACAAAATCGCTTTTTTTTTTTTTTTCTTCCCGGATTTGGTTTTTTAGTGGATGTTTCCAGTTTTATCGTCTCTTTGGAAAAACAAAATCGCTTTTTTTTTTTTTTTCTTCCCGGATTTGGTTTTTTAGTGGATGTTTCCAGTTTTATCGTCTCTTTGGAAAAACAAAATCGCTTTTTTTTTTTTTTTTTGCTATTGCTGCCTGTTCCATCTTAAACAAAACAAAACAAACCCCAACAACAACCCCCCCATCCCTCCCTCCTTTCCACCTTAATCCTACCCGCCCCCACATCCCCACCCCCAACCCCCCAGTCTCCAAAAATCCGATTGTGTTTTCTCCAAGGATTGGGACTGGATTTTCTGATTGCGGTTATTTCCATGTTTCTAGGTTTGTGTGATTTTGCTAAAATGCATCACCAACAGCGAATGGCTGCCTTAGGGACGGACAAAGAGCTGAGTGATTTACTGGATTTCAGTGCGGTAAGAAAGAACGGTGGAAACTAACAACAGCTGTGAAAAAAACAAAACAAAACACCCAAACACTTCAGCTAGAAACCAGTAGCAATGAATGATTTTTAATTGGCTAAATCCTTGGTAAATATTAAGGTTTTTTTGACAAGTTTTTAACTATAAATTTTGGGTGTGATGGAAGATTCAGGCTTTTTTTCAGTCTAGTTATTTGTCTTGAATTCCCTACCCACCGATTCCCCCAAATAATATTATCTCACCCCAGTCGAAAGGAAAAACAGACACCCCAAAACTGCAAATCACCCCCAAAACTTGGTCATATCTGAACACTGAGAGTGCTGATACTTTGCGCAGTACTCCTCGTTTTATTTATTATTTTCTGTAAATAGAAAATAGAAGACCCAGTTGTCTCTTTAAAGTTTTAAACTGATGATGCTTTGGCTTACTGGGACCTGTAGTCTTCCTAGTTACATGTTTTGCTGGGATTCTGGACACTCGTATGTACATGCTGAGCATACATTCTTTAGACCCTTTGGACTATTTTTGTAAATTTCATAGTCGTGAGATCAGCACAAAGCGGAACTTACACACTTGTGGAGTTTTACGGCTGTACATGGTCCTTCTCCATCCGTTGGCTTCCCTTTCCCAAACCAAGTCCCAAACATGTCAGGGGAATTAATTCATTTTTAATGCCAGATGAGTTTGGTGTAAGATGCATTTGTAAAGCAAAATAAAAAGAATCCATAAAACACACAAATAAAATCCAAACCGCCTTTTAAGTGGGGCTCTTTCCTGCTGCTGCTGCTGCTGCTGCTGCTGCTGCTGCTGCTGCTGCTGCTGCTGCTGGCTGCTGGCTGCTGCTCTTCTAGACCTTCTTTTGGAGAAATGGCTTTCGGAAGTTTTGCCAGGAAACGTAGCCCTAGGCAGCTTTGCAGCCCCCTTTCTGCTTGCTGCACTTTCTCCATTCGTTCCTTTGCTTTTTGCAGGCTCTGACTCAGGGAAGGTGTGCATTATCCACTAGATACGTGGAAGAAGAGGGAAACCAATTAGGGTCGAAATAAATGTTGGAGAGAGAGGGAGTGAAAGAGAGAGAGTGAGAGTGGGAGAGAGAGAGTCTTGCTTCAAATTGCTCTCATGTTAGAGACGAAATGAGAATTTAGTGCAGGTGGCACTTTTATTTTTATTTGGGTTCACATATGACAGGCAAATCCTATACGGGATGGAAATGGACATTGCCACGTTTATGGCCAAGGTTTTCATTATAAAGCAAACAACTTTTTTCTTCTCCTTTGTAAAACTAGTGTTTTTCTAGAGAGATTGCTGCCCTCCAACCTGAGTCTTGATAACATTATGAGAACTGTGTTTGTTCAAAAGTAGCAGTACTGCTTGGCAATCTAATCAATCTGAGGAAAAAGAACAGAGTGGTAATTGGGGGCGGGGGAGGATTTGTAATGTTCTGCCTGTATTAGTTTTAAGTTGGATGGTGATGTATTTTACTAAATAAACCCTTAGCATAAACGCTTAAGTTATTTGGTAAGAGTATAAAAGATCTTCGACGAACTCTGAAGGCACAAATGTCTTCTTTTCAACTGTAATATTTCTTTGTTTCTTTTAGATGTTTTCACCTCCTGTGAGCAGTGGGAAAAATGGACCAACTTCTTTGGCGAGTGGACATTTTACTGGCTCAAGTACGTAAATTCTTCTCTTAGTATGAAGTTAAATGTTCTTAGCTGTTTGTTTACGCATTTTATATTTTTGGCTCTGTTGAAGTGTTCTGAAAAAGTCAGTGAATTGTAGCCTGTAATGATATGGTTATTTCATTATCCATCAGTGGTGTAACTTACACAAAATGTTATCTTTTTCTATTAAATTAGGCCTCTTTTTTTTTTTTAAATCAAGGAAACTATCTCAAAATTCCATCACTTAATTTAAAAACAGTTTTCTAATGCCGTTGCAATCAAACATGTGAAGATAAGGCCAATGTGAACATGGGGAATAAATTAATATTCCCTATTTGAAAATGGGGGGGGAATTTATCTTTCATAGAAAGGGAAAATCCCTTGTAAATAATATCAATTATTAGGTACTGTGTACAATTAACCCTTTTAAAGAAATGAGCACTTAATTTTGCAGATGAATGCGGGTAGTAAACCATAGTGTAAATAGCCTCTTACTTATCTAAGAGGCTGAGTATGAATTCATTTATATTTAAAATATCCTTTTTGATCCTTAAACTGTTTCTTTTCCCTGATCATTTACTTGTGCAATGAATTTTTGCTATGTTTAAAGTTGCAAATTTGGAAGGACTTTTACATTTTATAAATGAAAGACCTTTGGGTGATGCTTAAAAAAGACCTTAGCACTATTCACAAAGGAATCTGTGTGCACAGTGATTATCTGGCATCTAAGGAGGAGTTTCAGTACAGAAGTATTTGAATGTCTCTTATTAAAAGTGAAGACTAAAAATATGATATTCATTTAAAATGTATTTTTTAATCCAGTGAATTTCAGATAAGTATGATATTCATTTAAAATGTTTTTTTTTTTTTTAATCCAGTGAATTTCAGATAAGTAGGAGTCATACATTGTTGCCTGCTAGTCTTTAGATCCAAGGCTTAACTCCATATATGCTTGTTAAACAGCTGCAGTATTTTAGGAGTTCTGGCAATGGTACATAACAGTACATTAGGCAGAGTACTGTTCTTAAGTCAGACTGGTAAATGTTGACATCTTTTAGGAGTGAGATGCCAGTGGAATTGTCTGTCAACTCTGAATGTAATTTCACGTCTCCTAATTTTCATTTGGTTCTATAGCAATGAAAGAAATCTGTTCACCTATGTGATTTGTGTAACTGGTATATTTTTATAATATTAATGGATTTTAAAAGTTGCTCATTTACAAATAAGTTAGTTCTCCTTCTACTGGCCCCCATAAGTCTAGGTAATTTTTGTCCCTATAACTTAATTTACAAAATAGGAGATGCCTTGTATAGTCATATTTTATCTTTTGCTTAAAATAACTGTTGACAATATGTTTGTGTTTTTGCTATTCTGGACCCTATTATATTTTCCATTTGGGGGCTTAACTTTTTTTGTTGTATTAGTATATCTTCTAAATTTTTTTATGGTATTCTCTATACAACTTTTAAAATTGAAAATATTAATATGCATGCTTGGAGTAAAGATGAGTACAAGTACTTCTTGTAGGGAAATTAATTTTTTATGTTAGACTCTATAAAATCAGTTTAATAACTTTATTCCTGACAGTAATTTTCTTCATTTTCTTACTTAAGAAATGTGTATTCAGTTTAAATCTAAAAGTACAAGTCAAGCAGGCACAGAGATAAACTACTTTCAAACTCAGTGCAAATTACTTGTTTGGACTGTTGTAAAAATAGGCACATTTGAAATAACAAATATATTAGTTTAGACATGGCTTAATAAAGTAAGGTGATTTAGAAGTATGAAATTGTGTTACATTTAAAAACACGATTGTGTGTCTGGTCGGTTTTCTATGTTCACATTTCAATAAAGTTCTTGCTATGATGTTTAAGTATTTATAGAGAATACAGGCTAGATAAATTGAATATGTATTAATGCATTTTGGTAAGTGATCATATATCAAAACTTACACAGTTCATGTGTACATAAACCCAGAGAGAGACTTTACCCTTAGTGAGCCATGTTATGATATTTCTAATGAATATGAAGTGATTATTTTTAAGGTATTGAACTTTAAGTTACATTGTATCAGAGGTGTAGTTTTGAGGACCAAATGTTTACTTGAAAGGGCAAAAAGTGTAGTGGCTGTTTTATTCTGGCTGCCTGATTGAAAATGCAGGGTATTCGTTCAGTGCAGTATGACGGTGACTGTAATATACAGGGTATAGATTGGAGTGTTAGTTTTTTCTTATCTGTTAAAATATATTTGATCACAGGGCTATTAGTAAAGAAAATGGCTTTACATTTCCACTCAATAAAAGAGGTAAATCTCTTTTAAAGCATAACAAATTTTTAAAAAATCACGAAAACTACGCTTTGCCTTTTAACTGGAAGGATGAACTAGGAACCTTGAGACAGAAATAATTTTCTAAATTTCCTTCAAGTTAATATCCCTTGTCCTTTGTGGACTCAGATGTCACTTTCATGGGTCACTTTGAAACTTGGATCCAGGAAAAAAAGATCTAAACTATAAGTAAACTGTTACTATATGAAAAATCAGCTATATATTTTTTAAGTGAGGCATGGTAATATTTCATGCTTAAAGTTCCCAGTAGCTTTTGATTCCATCAATACAGGATTCTCCATCGTGATTTGCAGTGTGGCTATATTCCCTTTAATCTTTCATTTCACAAACATGGTTTTTCCTACCACCTTAAGAAATGGTGAGGCTGCTGGGGAGAATGGAATGTAACCTGAGCTACAGCCTGACATTCCCAGGGAGCATTTTTCACATGAAAGGCTTTTGTCAACCCAGGAAAGGACCAGCAGTTTTTGTTTGATGTTTGCAGGTGTTCAGCAGAAAGCACTAAAACAATTCAGCCATGATGGTTCAGAGCTTCAATGACCTTAACAGGGAGAATTGGTGGGCTCTGGAATTATTTTTAAGAAATGTTTATAACCTATATGATAATTTATACAAAGGGATTTAATATCCGTTGTATCATTGATCTTAAGCTAAAAGCATCCACATGCCTGGATGATTGGAAAATTATTTTCATTAAAAAGTAGGATAGCAAAGTTAGCAGAAGAAAAAAAAAAACTATGCACTGAAAGAGTCTATAGTTGATTGATGAGCAGGGACTTAATTTTCTGATATAACAAAAATACAATTTATTTGGTTGCCTTCGAGTCTTTTGTAAGTAAAAGATAAACATTCTAGCTTTGGCATCTTTTTAAAAAGTAGTTTTAAAGTTGGCCCACTGAAATTATGTATACTAAAGAACTTGTTAGATCAGCCTTGGTCACATCTGTTACATGTATTTACAGCTAGTCTGTGATGGATACTACATCTTCCTCTCTAAGTTTAAAAGTTGAGCTTTTTTTCTGATAACTGTTTAGTTTTACTTAGGTGTTCCACAATTGTTAAAGATTGCCAAATGAACGGGTGTTTGAACAATTAAGGGCAGTAGTAAAACACACCACATCTCTGTAGTTGGTCATTTCTGGAAGAGGGAGAACATTTATTAACGTTCATATAAGTTAGCTCACCCATATCCATATGACACCAAAACAAGACATCAATTTAGTAAATTCAGTGAGAAAAAAAAAAAAATCAATCCAATGGGTAGTTTGATATGATAGAGGAAATTCAGATGGTCAGCATCTTGAATTAATTTCCATCTGTACCAGTTTGAGTTCATGGTGATGGCATGAAAAAAAATTGGTCTCCCCTTAAAGCTATTTGTTGAATAGAGCTACTTACTGTCCTCTGTGTGTGTGTGTTTGTGTGTGTGTATTTTAAAACAGCCTTATTACTGTAGGTACAGTTCATGATAGTTGTGTGGCTTTTCATAAAGGGCAGAGTAATTTAATTGGTTAAAAACAAGTACAGTGGCATTAAACCCGTTATGTTAGAATCATAGAATTTGAGGATAGAAATACACTGCCCAGTGGCTTCATTGTACAGTGACAGAAAACTGAGGCCCATGTTAAGGAGCTTCTAAACTGTGCCTTCATTTGTTATTCTAAAAAGCAAGTTTTGATTTGCTAATTCTCTGTGGCCCTGCAAATCCTTTACTGGAAATAACCTTGGTTTCACCACTGTTTTTTCTGTCATTTGTACTGCATCATAGTGTACTAGGATTTGTGTGCTGATGTTTGTGCATGTAAGTGCTTCTGTGTGTACATGTGCCCTCTGAATGCTTTATTGGATTTGGAGGTAAATTTTGGATTCTTGATCATTCTCTTTTGCCTGGTTTCCCTGAGACTGTTTGCAAGATGTTGGTAGAATAATAGAATGTGGGTCAGCGTGGCACTAACAAAATTAAAGTGCTTCTTAATGTGCCAGGTGGTGTGCTATATACCTTATACTGTATATTCTAATTCTTACAAGAACTCAATGAGATGCAAAGATTACCATGGTCAGTTCATAGATGAGGAAACTGCGATACGGT
The DNA here is from genome assembly GCF_000696425.1 of Galeopterus variegatus. Classification (NCBI taxonomy): domain Eukaryota; kingdom Metazoa; phylum Chordata; class Mammalia; order Dermoptera; family Cynocephalidae; genus Galeopterus; species Galeopterus variegatus. The sequence goes on along the minus strand of NW_007726596.1, from coordinate 543,380 downwards.
GATGTTAAACAGCTTGCAGCAAGTAATGAAATTAGGTTTTAAATTCATGTCTGCTTAGCTCAGAGTCCTTAGTACTTCTCTCTCTCTCTCTCTCTCTCTCTCGCTCTGTCTCTCTTGCACACACACACACACACACACACACAGAGGAATCAGACAGCCCATTTTTTCAGGATTATGTAGACATAGAATATAATACTGAGACTTGGCGTGAAATACTATCCATGATCTTTAGAGCAGACAGCATTTTTAAAAACTTGTCTGAAGTAATGATACAAACCATACCCATTATTTTTTTCTGCGTTGGCATCCAAATAGCTACCCTTCTAATTTATGATGGATTTCAATGTGACTTGCTATGTCTTTCTCATAGTATTATTATTTTTATTACAAAGAAAATAAAGTAGATATTTTAAAAGTTATTTTGCTTGATTCTGTTGTAAATTGATAGTATTAATGGGTGCCAGTGAAAATATTTCATTTTCAATTATTTTTATGTACCTAATCAAACCAGAAGTTGAGGTAACTAGGCCTGATCTGTTAATATCTAAAAAAATAAGGATCTCCTATCTTTAACTATAAAAAAAGTTTTGCAGTTTATTGTTAGATCTTTGAAATGTAATATTGAAGAATGATAATCCTAAATTTTATCTGCATCACTAAAATAAGCAGTTTTGAAGTTTTGATATGTCTATTACCAGACATGTGCTTAAAATGTTACGTTTTCTAAATTCAGGAGAAAGAAGCAGTTCTCTATTTGATTCTGACTTAAGTAAATAAAATGCATTAAACAAGCATGGGGATCCAAGAACTGTTGAGACTGAAATGCTTAACATTTTTGACAGCATCAGCAAATTATCCTTACCCTACTATTGTAATGAGGAAATCACTTAAATAACAGATGAACAGCTAAGTCACATAAACATATATAATAGAACTATGTAATGAAAGTTTATGCTGTTAATTGCTTGAATCTGTCTTAAATGCTTAGAATCATGGAGCAGTAAAGACTGTCATATAAACAGTTTTGTTTTGAGCTTAAAATTATTCCTTTTTGCTTTCATCTGCTATGATAAACAAAGTAATTTTGCTAGCTTTAAAGATCAAACATTTACTCCTAATGGTAAACTACATTTTCTATTGGAAGTTTGCAACCTCGTCCAAGGCATAGGGTTGAGTCCTGGTGGCCCCAGGCCTGTGATTTTCAACCTTTAGTATTATGGTGCTGTTTAGATCTGTTCCCATAAGCCAAGATAACAGATCTTAAGTTGCCTAACAAGGAACATGGTGTGTTTTGAAATGTTCTTCAGTTTACAAGTCTCGAACCAAAATGTTCTTGGCCAAACCTTTAGAATCTATATGTATGTTGAGTGAGTCAAATCTTGTATAGACGTAGCATCAAAATGAAGCTAGGTAGGAACAGAACAACCCCTGCCTTATTTTTTGTGTTTTATGAGCTATTTTTTATGACCAGGTGTTCTTCCAAGTTAATTAGATAGTGCTAAGTATTAGAGAAAGTAGAGTACATTACTGGCTTATTTTAAAGGTTATTTTTGTTAGAGGTTTCTTACTACTATGGATAAAATTTTCAAAATTGACCACCAATTAAAAGCTTACGTGTAAGTTATCTATTTTCTAAATTCTTGAGCCCACTTAGACTCAGCAATAAGGTATATACATGGGTTTTATGATGGAGCCTTTTAAACCATATCTCTCTTAATGCTTATGAGAGAGATGTTAGAGAAGTAGCAATCTAATCTCTGGAGAAGACTGGTTAACACTTTGTTATTTATTACGTATGTAAGTATATATATATTTATTTATATCAGACTCGCAGAAATAGCAAAAGTGTTGAAAAGGTTGTCATGTTTACTTTCATTTCAAAAATAAATAAAGGCCCGGTTAATCAGCATATCAAATACCCAGGTGTGATTAAAATCAGTTTATGTGGATGAATTTCAGGGCTGTAGGAAAGTATTTTATTTAAAGGTGAAGACACAGGATTGTTCAGATGGATGTGTTTGTACTTTTGTGTGACAATTAACATTTAATGAATGACTTTCTAGACTGCTATTGGTGGTAATTACTATATGTAGTTTATTAACTGCAATCCATTGTTGGAGGTGCCTGTATTGATTTGTTTTGCAAACAACCCTTCACACATGCAGCAGTATTTGTACTTTACTTTTTAAAGAACCTGTTTAATTTGCTGGTGCTGATATTGTCTGTAAAACTTTAGCTTGTAAATTCTCATGTATTAGAATACCTTTTTGATCAGGGTAATTTTAGGTAAATTACAAAATTTATCAACTTTTCTGCTATAAAAATTTTGTATTCAGATCCTCAGGGAATCCTAAAGAAATGACACAGTATTGTTTTTCAAGTAAATAAATTAGAGAAATTTGGATTTACAAGAGACTTTAGAAATGCTGTATTAGGGCTGGCCCGGTGGCGCACTGCTGTAGTGCGCCGCTTGGGAAGCGCAGCGGCGCTCCCGCCGAGGGTTCAGATCCCACATACAGACCGGTTCCCGCTCACTGGCTGAGCAAGGTGTGGGCGTAGCACCGAGGGTTGCGATCCCGTTGCCAGTCCTGGTCCGGTACGGGCGTGACACTGAGGGTTGCGATCCGTTGCCGGACACGAAAAAAGACAAAAAAAAAAAAGAAATGCTGTATTATTTTTTAGCTAAGGAGCCAAGGTTTGTTTGGGAGGGTTAAATGTCTTTTGCCCAAATCATACAGTTGGTTATTGGCTATAATAGGATACAAATACACATGTCCTGAGCCTCTGGTCAAAGACCCCATGCTGCTTTTAATTAAGGTTTGGAATCAATCCGTTGGTACCAACTGTATATTTCTTAAGAAGAGGAAAACTTGCATAATCTACCATTTCTGAAAAAATAATAAAAATTGAAATTGTGAGAGATGGACATGGTAATCCAGGTCACTTGTCATCATGTGTTCTAATTTGGCTAAGGCAGTTGACGAATAACTGTTAAAATGTATTGTGTTATTAAAAATAACAAAGTAAGACCCATGATTAAATATCAGGGCTGTAATTTAATCTCGGGGGTTCTGGTGCTGTTCATAAACCATTTGGCTTTTTTCTGTAACAGATGACGTCAAAATACAGCTTGATTGAATTATGACCCTGGGTTACAGGAGCACCTGCTTGTGCCTCCTGACTTCAAGGCATGTCATCATTTCCATTACAAACTTTTTTTCCTTCTGACATTTTTAACATTGAATAGTTAAACTAGACTGATGGTTGACATAGAAACTTTCAGCCCCTTGGGAGAAAGACTGTTTTCTCAATAAAACAGAAAAGGTGGTGACAAAGCCCCATTACAGAATACCTTTTAGAATGTTCTTCCTTGCTTTAATCTTCCATTTAATTTAAACATTCCCTTTTGGGGTACTTAGCTGAATTGCAAGGCATCCAACTGGAAGGTTTCTAATCTCAAATTTCCTATGCTAAGTCTTAACTACAAGGTTTTTAGAGGACTGTTAAATTAGGAAAAGACCAAGCATTTATGGAAGTTATTGAAATTATAGCCCTAGACAATCTAGTTTATATATTGTGTAAGATGCTGAAGAGCAAGACATGAAAAACATGCAAATTGGCATACCTTGTCAGTGATTGCTTTTATATACACTTAAGATGAGCAAAAATTGATAATGAATGGGTAGAAAGGTATACTTATTTGTATCACTATCTGGATACTTTCAGCATAGCTTCAGTTTTGCTCCTTGGGTTTTAGTGTGTTGGGAATGGAGATAGATGTTTATATCTAGCTAGCTAGCTATTTACCTACCTATCATAATTCTGATTGATGGATCATCTAATATGTTTTTTTAGTAAATGCCTTGCTTACAGGACATAGTAATGTAATTACAGGACATAGAGGGCTTTTGGGAGAAAGGTCTTGCCCTTAGAGGGCATATATTCTATCAAGAAAAAATGGAAAAGTATACTCATAATTAATATTCAGCATTCAGGAGACACAATAATGTTGGAGTTTAGATAAATGAAAACTTATTTCCTGTGGGGGAAATTGGTAATGAAGGGTTCATGGATAAATCAACTTTGATCCTTGAAGGAGGGGTAGAATTTTGACATTTAGGTATTGAGACTGAGCACGTATATCAAGACCACTGTGAACCAAGCACAGAGGAAAGAAATGACAGGATGGATTAAAGAGGGCACCCAGAGAGACAGGCTCCTTGGCTCCGGAGTGGAGTCACTCTGGTCTAGGCACGTGTGAAGTTTTCCAGGCAAACACCTCTGTCTTGGATGCCCTTTTTTTTTCTTTCCTGAATTTGGATTTCGTTGGGGCTGTTATAATTCATAATCCAGTTCCTTACAAAAGTATATGTTTTTAGTGATAGTATTGGGATAGAAATTGAGGTTTTTCTGCTCCCAATTCCAAACTCTTCCTATTATATCATTCAGCAATAGTAATTTTCTTGAGCCAAAATGATAGCTACTCTGGAGAAAATAATTTTTTTAACCAAATTCTAGAAGCCTGGATACTTTCGCGATGTTTGCTGCTAAGTAGCTGTTTCATATTGACAAAGTGATAGAACTTTAAAACCTGTAATTTAAAACTGGAAAAATAATTCAAAACTCAGCAGTACAATTCAAGAGGGTTTTTGTTTTTGTTTTACATTTTTTCAGAAAGGAAAACTACTATATTTAAGATATTTTAAGAGTTCAAAAATTTATCATTATAATTTTTATTATTATCACTGCCATCACCATTACCAGTGCCACAATTTTTGGTTCAAAAGCTATCTGGGAAATGTGATAGTTATTATTGCCATGTAATATATTCAGAAATACATTTAAAAAACTATCTCAGAGATATGATCTTAGCCAAAACTTCTATAATGTTTGTAAAAACATTGTGGAGTGGCCAGATGATCAGATTTTGATGAGCTCAGATTAAAGTTTCTTTCGTTGTGACCTCCAAGTATTTCAATGTAGCATGTGCTTCCAGTTTCCAGAGTGAAGCACAAAATCTCAAGTCATGGTTGATATTGGCTTAGGAAGAATTTATTAACGAATGTAAAAAAATGATTTTTATAACAAAGATAATATTCTAGACTCATTTTAAAAAATTTCAGTTAAGAACCTGTGTATTCCCCAATCTTTTTCTTTGCTTCTCAAAAAGGAAGAGATATAATTGGGCATATTTTGCAACCCTACAACTTTAAACTCAGAGAGAAAAAAATTTGGTCATCAGGTGGTAATAATATCTTAAGACTGAATATACAGTTTCATACATAACCCAGTCTTGTAACTTTGAAGAGAAAGACCAAACAACATTAATTTTAATCCTTGTTCAAATAATTGTTTTTTTGTTGTATGCCTTCTTGAACATCATTGTTCACTAGCTGATGTTCCAAACCATTGAATGCTTTTCTGTTGTCTTATGGGCACTGTGATTCTTCATGTAGTTTCTTGTAACTGCAAAATTAATTTTCTTCTGACATCTAATTTAACCCTGATTTTATTAACTTATTATTATTCTTCAATTCGTCTTTCTGGCCCATGTAGAATTATTTCTCTTTTATATGGAGTGTACGTTTGCAGTGTCCCAATTGTTAGGGAATTCCACATTTTAATCCTTAGCAATTTTGGTAGAATTAGATAAAATGAGAGAGAGTTCGTAAGTTTAAGGCTTGATTGTTTAAAGTATGTGGAAAGTGTCAAAAAAGTGAAAGGGGATGAATGCACATTATGGTTTTTTTTCATTGTGAATATATTTTGCTGAAATAATGGTAGAATTATTAACCTTCACTTACTCATTTGCTTATTCATTCATTCATTCATTCATTCACTTAGTAAATGGTTTGTTGTTGTTTTTTTTTTTGAGAGCCAAGATATAAGATACCGTGCTAAATTCTGTGGTGATATGAAGAAGAAAAAATGTCTATTTCAGTATTGCAATTGGAGCATCATGTTGCTGTTGTTGGATAAAAGTTCTACAATGATTCCATAAGAATGTACTTTAAAAATAAGTGATGTTGAAATATACAAGTGGGGCTGGCTGGTTAGCTCAGGTGATTGGAGTGTGGTGTTATAACACCAAAGTCAAGGTTTTGGATCCCTGTACCAGCCAGCCACCAAAAAAAAAATATTATTAATAATAATAATATACACACACATACACACATACATAAGTAGATGTCTTCAAAAGATAATTTTCAAATATAAGTACAGACTTCACATTTCCACTTGAAACAGAAGTCCTAGAATCTGTGTACATGTGTACTTCCACATGAGTATAAAAGAAGATTGGATAAGAATGATTATTGAAGTTGGAACTTGAAGTGTATTGTTGTAAATGTACTCTCAAATTCAGTACCAGAAATTTCATGGGAGGCAATGACAATTATGTTTCATTTGTTTTTTTTAAGTAGAAATTAAAATTTTGGATTTATAGATGGTACTTATTTATTTCTGGGGTACTATGTACATGTGTTTATCTTTTTTGTTCCCACATCTTAATGTTTATTTTTATTTTATTTTTTTTTTGTCCTTTTTTGAGACCAGCCGCACCGCGCTCAGCCAGTGAGCGCTGTGAGCGCACCGCATCCCTATATAGGATCTGAACCCGCGGTGGGAGTGCTGCTGTGCTCCCAGCACCGCACTCTCCCGAGTGTGCCACGGGCTCGGCCCTTAATGTTTATTTTTAAATTTATACACAGTAAAATTATTCTTTTACTTTTAAAACTAAATATTTATTGAGCATCTATCATGTATCAGGTAATATTTATCGGGTAATATGCTGGGTGCTGGAATTAAAATGATGAGCAAGACATATATGTTCCTGCACTGCCCAGATGTGGGAGGCAGACATTAATGGAATAATCAATGGAAGAAATGTCAGGTTCTACATTTGAAAAGCATGTGGCATGAGATGAGTTTTTTGGTAGGGATATCTGACCAAGCTGAGCAGTCAGGAAAGGCTTCCCTGAGGTGGGCACAACTGAACTGAGGGCTGATGGATGGAGAGGAGTTCAGCAGGTGAGGTGGGCTGGAGGGACAGGTTCCATGGAGGGACAGGTTCCATGCAGAGACAGCAGGGTGCCACGTGGTTGGGGAAGGGGCAGAACATGATTCTAGCCAAGGCGGGGGCCAGATCCTGCAAGGCTGAGTGATAAGAAGACTTTGCAATGTGCTGTGGATCAGCTTTGTGCCTGGGAACCCTTTACAGCAGGCTGGAACACAGACCCAAAGGGTAGTCAGTGTGGGTGGCCCACACCAGTTGTAAGGTTTCTGCAGAAATCCAGGTGGAGACAGGGTTGCTGGTTCTACAATGTGGGTGGTGCAGTTGGAGAACTGACTATAAATCTTATTTGAAATCTATGCCTTTAGTCCATTGGGGAGCATTCATAGTGGGCACTTGGTTTTTCTTGTGAAACTTTCTATGACTTTTTAATACTTTAAAATCTACCATACTTTATCCCTTCGAGCAGTAACTGTGAGGCCTAATTCAGCTACCATGTGATATCCACTTCCTTTTTAGCAAATAAGCACTGTAGAAGTGCTTTTTATTTTCCAAGAAAAGCATTAGATTGATTTTGCAATTCTGTGAAGATGCAGAGGTGGAAGTGGGTCTATTTAATGGTCTTCAGTAATTATGCACTATTTAGGCTGCTTACAGATTACATTCTTATTACCAATAAACATTATGATGGTTTAGTTAGACCTATTGAATTGAATTCACTCTCCCCTTGTGGTCAGGTATCAGATAGCACAGCTACAAGATCTTACTGCGCATCTTTGTTGGGGAACTTTAGGAGGGTGGTTTGATTTATGCGATATTCTATCTGAGATCTCAACACTATATTTGATTGTATTTTGTCTGAGGTGGCCCATGGGGGAAATTTTCTGTTAACTCTTGAGTAGGAACAAAATGAAGCTTCCCCTTTTTACAAATCTCAGTGAATATCCTCCTGCCCCTTGCTTTTTTTGTTTCTTTCTTTCTTTGGTGGCTGGTGGTTACTGGGATCCAAACCCTTGACCTTGGTGTTACAACACTGCTCTAACCAACTGAGCGAACCGGCCAGCCCCCACCCCAGTCTTTTCTAGTGATCGGCTCCCTCTTTTCCTGACCATCTGTCTCTTTTTCTCTGCCTCCTTCCCCACCTCATTCTTCTCACTTATTTTATGGTTTACTTTTGGGAGTCACCTCTCAAACCAGTATGTCTGTTAGTCCATTTTAATTAGGAATAATATCACCATTCATTTGATATATTTACTGCTAAAGTTTTTTTTTTTTTTTTCCTTTTTGTCTTTTTTACTGACCGGCAACTGGATCGCAACCCTCGGTGTTGCGCCTGCACCGCGCTCAGCCCATGAGCAGGAACCGGTCTCCACATGGGATCCGAACCCTCGGCGGGAGCGTCACCGCGCTCCCAAGCAGCGCACTCTCCAGTACGCCACCAGGCCGGCCCGATTTACTGCTAAAGTTGAAGAACAAATATTGGGTTTTTTTTGTCCATCTTTGGTTGGGCCAGGTCATTAGAGCACTGGGGTAGTGCAATGGCCATGAGTTGGATCCTGGTATCTGTGCTGGTATCTTATCACTGGTATCTTAGTGATACTTGGTTCCAGGTCCCTAGAGCTCCTTGTGCCCTTCCTAGCAAGGGTGCTGAAAGGAGATGGGCATACATCTGTCCACACCGAGTAGAAAACTTCTTAAAGCATGTGCCCATTGCTCGACAGTTAGTAGGAGAGTATTGACATTAGTGGACACCACTCATGTGCTGTTTCTGCCTCCTAGAGAATTCCTGTCATTATCTAGGCATGCTTCAGTAATTTTTAGTTAAAGAAAATGAAATATAATTGCTTTTCTTTTGGGGGTGCATATGGAGAGCTTCAACAGTATCCACAATGATCTTTTTTTTTTTTTTGAAAAAGAAAAGTATGATAGAATGTTAGGATCGACAAAACTGGGTGCGTTGATAGCCATTAGTTATAATGGTTCTTTTTCTTTATGCTCAAAATATTTCATAATTAAAAACAAAACAAAATATAACAAAACTCTCCCTCTCACTCACATTCCCCCCCTGGCAGTAGCCTCATTCGTGTTCTTCTTCACAGTAAGACTTTTGTACAGTGTTTTCTACACAGGCTGCTTCTGTATGCCTTCCTGCCGTATACTTTTTATTTTAAATTTAGTACCAACCAAATATTATACAACATACTTTATCATGTAATGTTTGGCCCCTAGAGTATATTACATATAGCATATGTACGTTGCGAAGCTTATAATGGAGTGCACACCTGTGAACCCAGCAGCCACTGTAAGACCCGGGGCAGTTTGACAGCTCTTGACTCTCCCTGTGGCTTCCTTCCTGTCCACATTCTCCAGTCTTCCCTGCCACAGGCAAACACGCTCATGCTTTTTTTTTAAAAGCAGTTTTATGACATGAATATGTATTCCTAAACAATATGTTATTTGGTTTTGCTTATTTTGGAGGATTAGAAAAATGATGAATGTTGTCTTATCCACTTGCTTTTTCCCTCAGTATGTTGTTTAGATATAGCCATGTTGTTGCATGTGGCATCAGTTAATTTTCACTGCTGGTGAATATGTCACTGTTTATTTATGCATGTTCCAGGTGAGGAACCTTTGGATTGATTCTCTTGTTTTGGAACTGCACACTTTCTTGTGTCTCTTGATGCACATGTGTGTAGGGTACATGTCTGTGTATAGTTACCTATGAGTAGAATTGTTGGGGTGTAGAGTTACTTGAAAGTCCAATGTGACAAGATAGTGTCAAATTGTTTTCTGAAGTTTTTACTAATCGACACTCCCATCTGCAGCATAAAAGATTACTAATGATGCATATTTTTGCCCACCTTTGGTGTTAGTCAAGTTTCTTAATTTGTGTCAATCTAGTAGGTATAAAATATAAGAAGTATCTTATTGTGATCTCAGTTTGCATTTCCCTGATAAGGATGTTTAACATCTTTGCATATATTTATTGTCATTTGTGTTTGCTCTTCTGTTGAATTCCTCCCTCCCCACCCCCACGATTTACTTTCTTTCTCTCTCTTTTTTATTTATTTTTTTGTTTTTGGTGGCTGGCCAGTAAGGGGATCTGAACCCCTTGACTTTGGTGTTATTGGCACCGTGCTCTAACTGGCCAGCCCTCCCCCACTTTTCTATTGTTTTTTCTTTTTTTCTTATTGATTTGTAGGTATTCTTGATGTAGTTTCAGATAATAATTCTTACTCTGTCATACATGCTGCAAATACCTTTCCTAATTTTATGATCTGTCTTTTCACCCTCTTTAGGATGCCTTTTGGTGAACGTAAGTCCTTAAATTTAACGTGGTTATATTGTTATTTCCCCCTTTATCTTTTGATGTTTTGTGTCATGGTTAGACAATCCTTCTCTACACTGAGGTTGTACAGCTATTCTCTTATGTGTTTCTTTCGAAGGGTTTCATGGTTTTGCCTTTCACCTTTAAGTTTTCAATACAAGTGGGATAGATTTTGGGTGGAGTGGGAAGTAGGGTCCAGTTTCACTTTTCTATGCATGTATAGCTATCCATTTGTTCTAGAATCACTTACTGAAAAGTCCATCCTTTCCCCAGTCATCTGCTACTTATGTAATATTTTAACTTTCTAGGTCCTTTATTCTAATCTGTTGTTCAGTTTGCCTACACTTGCCTCAGTACCACATTGTAAGTTTTACACTATATTTTGATATATGGTAGGTAAAGTCCCTTCTCCCTCCTTTTCCAATCGCATTTGTACACGTTTTACCTTTGGCTATTTGGGGGTCTGTGTTCTTCCATATGAATTTAAGAATCAGCTTGTTAAGGTCTTTGATAAGCCTTTTAAGCATTTTTATTAAAGTTGTATGGAAAATAAAAATCAGTTTGAGGAGAGTAACTATATTTTTAATAATGATTATCTCTACTTATATATATATATATATCTCCTTTTTTTTAGGTCTTTGATATCGAACTAATTTTTTATACTTTTTAAATTATAATTTTATGATAATAGTTTTATAATTTTCTCCATGAGGATGTGCATTACTTTTGATGATTTATTCCAAGGTACTTTCTTTTTCTTTTTCTATTGTTAATGGTGTTTTCTTTTAAATTAAATATTCAAATTGTTTGTTGCTGGTATATAGAAATTCAGTTTTTTTGGTATATTGATTTTCCTATTCAGCCATGTTGCTAAGCTCTCTTATTAATTCTTAAGATGTCTTTGTATGTTTTTTTTTTTTAGTGTTTTCCCTGTAGGTTGTTATATTGTGTGGCTAAATATAATTCTGTTGTTTCTCCTTTTAAACCCCTATACCTGGCTTATTTTTATGCTTATTTTTATTTATTTTTTTTCTTGTTTTAATGTGCTGTCTACGACCTCAAGTACACTGTTTAGTAGAAATGGCAATAGTGGGTTTCCTTGTCTTATTCCTGATTTTCACTGTTATTAATGATGTTGGCAGATATTTGATTAAACAAGTTTCTTCTATACATATTTTGCTGAGAGTTTTTATCATGAGCAGGTATTGAATTTTCTCCATTGTTTTTCTACATTTATTTAAATGGTGGTTTCTATATATCCTTTAACCTGTTAATGTTGTAAGTGACATTTATTTATATATTTCACCTGTGGTAAACCATCTTTGCATTTTGGGGATAAATTAATGATATATTTTTATTATTCTTTTAAAAATAATATCCTACACTCAATTTTCTAATATTTTCTTTATTATTTTCGAATATATGTTTATAATTAAGATTGGTATGTAGTAGTTTCCCTCTTTGTGTCTTGGTCTGGTTTTGGCTGTAAGGTTATACTGACTTGTAGAATAGGGGAGTATTCTCACTGTCTTGTCTGGAAGAGGCTACATAAGGCTGAAACAATCTGTTTCTTGAAATGAGGTAAAACTTATCAAATTGTCTAAATTTTTAAATTTATTATCATAAAATTGTTCATGGTATTCTCTTAGCTTTTTAATCTCTGCTTACTCTGTAAATTTAAATTTTCATTCCTGATTTTATTTGTCTTTCTTTTTCCTTGATCAAGTTAACTAGAAGTTTTTCTCATTTATTAGTTTTTTCAAAGAACCGATTTCTGGCTTTGTGGATTATTTTTATTGTGTGTTTGTTTTTTACTTCATTAGTTTCTTATCTTTGTATTTCCTGCTTTCTATTTACTTTGGCTTATTCTGATTTTTTTCCTAACAAATTGACCACTTAGTGCATTAAGTTATCATCATTACTTTTTATAATGTAAGAATGTAAGGCTGTAGAATGCCCTCTAAATACTCCTGCCGCTGTGTTTCATAGGTTTTAATTTGTAACATTTTATCATCTTACATTTATAAGTATTTTAGAATTTCTAATATGATTTTTTTCTTTGACTTTTGAAATATTTATTGGGGCTTTGGAAATTTTACACTGAATGTGTTACTTATCATTTTATTATTGACTTCTGTCCAGAAATTCAAGCTTGTTAACTATACCTTAAAATCATCTACACTTTTGGTAATTTTTTTTTAATCTACCTGACATTTTTGTCATTGAGAAAAGTAGGTCGAAATAATCCTTTATGATGATGAATTTATAAATTTCCCCCTGTGTTTCTGTTTTGGCTTTATACATATTGAAATTATATTTCTACATGAATTGATTTTTAGAATTACCACACCTTCCTGGTTAATTAAACCCTTTATCCAGTTTATATGTGGTCACCCTCTTTCTGCCCTTTTTTGTCTTAAAGTCTATTTTGTCTGATATTGGTATAGTTGTCTCACTTTCTTTTTGAATAGTATTTGTCTAGTGTACCTATCTTTGAACATTGTATTTTCAACTATTCCATGTTGTTATGTTTTAGGTATGCTGGCTATAGCTGGATCTTAATTTTAAAAGAATTAGATAATATCAAATTACTTACATTTACATTTTTGTACTTCAGTTTGAGCCACTTACGTAGACTACAGTGCCAATAGTGCCCCTTGGAGTTGTGTAGCATGGCACCCCTGAGATTATTGTTGCCTAAACTGTTGCCTTCCATTTGTATTGCTGCTTTTACCTTTTTCTCCCCCTCATCTTTTCTTTAAATAAATAAATTAAAATTGTTGCATATTTCATTTTTCCCTCCTGTTGTTTGGAATTTATTTTGATTATTTTTGTGGTTATCCTTGAGATTTTACTATATGTGGAGTTTTGCTTTTTTTTTTTTTTTTTTTTGCCACTGGCCGGTACAGGGATCTGAACCCTTGTCCACGGTATTATAACACCGTGCTCTAGCCAACTGAGCTAACTATTGAGCCATAGTATGCATAGTTATCTGACAAAGTCTGACTTTATCTATTGTCTTAACTCTCCTTTCAAACAATTTTAGGGCCATAGAATACTATTCTTCCCATCACTCCCCTCACTAAGAAGTATTTTTGTTTTCACCTTCAAAATAATTTCTACAAATAAGGTATTATTATTTTATGGACAGTGTTTAGATTTACCAGTTTGCTGATTTCTTTGCTCAATACTTTTTCTTGCATCTCAAACCTTCTTTATGGGATCATTTTCATATTTGGTTAAGTATATCCTTTAGAAGTTTTGCTGGTATAGGAATGTTGGAGGTCAACTCCTGTATTTTGTTCACCCAAAATATTCTTATTCTTGTTCATGAAAGATAATTTTGTAGCACACAATTCCAGGTTGGCATTTGTTTTCTCTCATTTCTCTGATAATTTTATTCTACTGTCTTCTGAATTCCATTGTGGTTCATGAGAAGTCTGGTGCCCATCCGTTGGGAAAATATAAGGAAAATGGTCAGAGCCCCTCGATGTTTGGAGTCTTGCCGAACAGGCGAGGTGGGTTTGCACGTGCGCACGAGTGTTCTAATGTGATGGCGCGTGTGCGTCCGCGTTTTTTTTTTTTTGAATTATGGACTTGAGTATAAAGGACTAACAGGGCAGATGCGTGAAGCTTCTAGAGGACACTCCGGGCAGCCATACTAGGGCGGCTGCTCCCAGCTCTGAATAAAGCCTATTGTTTCTTCACCTGCGGCTCCAAGGACCTTTTCCTGTTACCTACCTTGTGCACCTGCATGTGAAGGTCTGCCTTTCCCCTGATTTATTTTTGGTATTTAGCAGTTTCACTGTAATGTATCTATATGTGATTTTCCTTAATTTTACTTGATATACATTGGTCTTTGTGCATCTATGCCTTTGTGTCTTCCTCCATTTCAGAAAAATTACAGGCTTTTGTCTCTTCAAATATTCTGATTCATTCATTTATTCTATTCTCTTCTTTGGGGACTCATTAAATGTATGGTAGACCTTCCCTTTTATCCTCCATGTCTCTTAACTTCTCTCTTACATTTTCTGTACCCTTGTATCTGCTGTGTTCTGGATAATTTCTTTAGATCCATGTTTTGGTACACGAATTTTCTCTTCAGCTTTGTCTGTGTTGTCTAACGCATTGATTACTTTTTTATTTCATTACTTTTTTATCTCAAAAGTTCTACTTGGTTCTTTTAAATTATGCTTGCTCGTTTTTTATACTTTCTTATTTCTTGTTCATTTTTATGATCCTATGTTTAATTTTTAAAAATAAGATATAATTTTATAGATATTTCCTAATAATTCCAGTGTCTAAAGTCCATGGGTTGCAGGGAGTCTTGTTGTTTCTAGTTATCCTCACTTATGTTTGTTTTCCCTGTTTGCCATGCTTATGAATTCATATCGGGTGGATACTGAATTTGTGAAAATCTGGAAATCTAAAGTGAGACTGCTTTTCTCCAGGGAGGATTTGCTTTGGCTTCAAGGTGTCTTTTCTAATCCAGGAGTCTCTTGTTTAGCTCTCCCACCTGGCCAGTGGCCCAGTGGTTAGTCGTCTTATCACAGTGCTAAGAGCAGCTGTGCCTCTTGTGCCTCTGTATTAGTCCGTTTCTGTTACTTTTAACAAAATACCTGGAACTGGGTGATTTATAAAGAAAACGAAATTTGTTGCTTACAGTTTCAGAGGCTAGGAAGTCCACAGTCCAGGGTACACATCTGATGAGTCTTCTTTGGTGGTGGCTTTACAGCAATGTGCAGGGGTCTCAAATGGCAGAAAATGGTGGAGCAGAGAAAGAGAGATGCTAACCTCCTCATTCACTCTTTTTAAAGCCATTGGAACCTCGCCCCTGACCACCATTTTTAATCCATTCACTATGGCATGGTCCGTCCTACAATCTAATCACCTCTTCAAGGCTCTGCCTTGCAATGACCATAATAGGATTTCCCATTCTTTTAGCAGTCACAATGGGGATTAAGTTTGGGGGGCGACTTTCAACCCAAGGCAGCCTCCTTTCACTAGCAGAAATTCCAGTTCTGTTTTGTTTTATTTTTGGTACCTTCAACATGTCCTTATTATTTCTCGCATTCATACTTTTGCAGAAATTATTTTAAATGCCTAACATTGGTGGTTCTTCACTATGAGAGACTTTCGGAGTCAGTAGTTTGCTATAATTTTGGAGCAGAAGTTTGATTCACTCCTTAAACCTTTTCAATCTGGCTTCTGTCCCCACTTGTTCCATTGAAAGTAGTCTTGCTAAGATAACCAATAAACTTCTATCCTTCTCAGCAACTTTTGAGAAAAAAAATTTTTTTAATGGAAATTCTGTGCATCTGCATTCTCCACACTACAGGCTCCTCTCCTGGTGTTCTTTCTGCCACTCCTTTGTTGGCTGTTCTTCTGCCTGAACTGTAAGTATTTGAGTGTCTTGGGATTTTACCTGGGCCACCTTCTCTTCTTTTTGGAGAGAGGCATTGTGGTGCACCTCCTCCATCTGGAATTAGATTGAGTTATCATCTGGTTATTAGCAGTGTGACCTTGTTTCCTCATTGTAAAATAGGTAGAAACAAAGTTTTTGGGAGAATTCAATAAGATACTTGCCGTGCACCTAGCCTGTGTTCAACACATAGTAGGCACTTGGTACATGTCTCCTTTTATTCTCATATACATTTTCTTCCTATGTCATCTCTGTTTCTAAGATGAGAGCTCTCATATGTATTGTTCCAGTACCATCTGTGTCTCTAAGAGTGAGGTTATAGAGCCATCATGTATTATATTTGGTTTCCTCTTCTGTTAACGTGTGCCTCCACTGGGTTTCCGCATGTAAGGAATGGCACCAACACGTAACTAGTTGGTTAAACTAGGATCTATGCACCTTGGTCCCTTCCTTTCTCACCGTATCATAATCGTGGAGTTCTGTTTTCCACCTCCATTTTTACCAGCTGAGGTCAAGGCACCATCATTGCCTTTCAAGGTGTTCACATTCCAGAGCAACAAGAGTGATTTATTTTTTTTTAAATGTCAAACAGAGCATGTCATCTCGCAACTTCAATGTTTTTCTTTTAGTGCTTAGAGTAACTTCTATAGTCCTTAACATGTCCTTGAGGTACGTCTATGACCTCATTTTGTTTCTTTTTCCTGTTGCTTTCTGTGATCTAGCCACGTTGGACTTCTTTTATGTCTTGGATTTGCCAGGCTTCTCCTTGATTCAGGGCCTTTGCACATACTATAGAGCATCTCTACTCTTGCTCTTCCCCTGGCTAACTCCATTTAGAGCTCATCTGAAATGTCATTTTCTCAGAGAGGCTTTCTTTGATCACCTAATCGAAATCAAAACTTTTTTTGATTCAGTAAGTACTGAACTTATTTAATAAATGATTCAATAAACCTATATACATATATATATGTTTTTTTTTTTCCATTTTTTTTTTTTTGTCTTTTTTCGTGTCCGGCAACGGATCGCAACCCTCAGTGTCGCGCCCGTACCGGACCGGGACCGGCAACGGGATCACAACCCTCGGCGTTGCGTCTGCACCTCGCTCAGCCAGTGAGCGGGAACCGGTCTGTATGTGGGATCCGAACCCTCGGCGGGAGTGCGCCGCTGCGCTCCCAAGCGGCGCACTGTAGCAGTGTGCCACCGGCCGGCCCCATATATATATATATTTTTAATGGAATCTTTTGATTTATAGGAATGACAATTCTGTGAGAGCTGCTCATTTTAAGATTTGAGTCTAGTGTTGGTGTTGGAAACCACTAAACTTCTTTTTTTTAAGATTCATTTAATGGATTTTCAAGGTCATAAAATATTTGAAGATAATATTACAGTTTTTGCATTTGCACATACATTTTGCATATAGCATTTATTACTAGATAAAATATTGGCCAGAATTAGAGGTTGGAGAGCTGACAGTCCGAGTATAATATGTCTGGTACCTTTATGTCATTATCTTATGTTAGGCCCTGAAATCTCGTTATCCCAAAGTCACTGAAGAGGAATCAAGAATCAAAGATTCCCCTGACTTGTCCAAGGCTACATGGGTAGTGAGAGGCAGCGCCTAAGTTTAATCCAGGTGTTTGAACTCCAAGGGAGATCACTTTCCATACCTTCTGACTTATTTCTTCTTTGGACAAACTCCTAACATATTGCTATAGTGACTACATTCACAAAGTTCTTTTATATACACTACCTCACATAATACATAAGTCACGTTCTAAAGAGGGCAGGGCATTTTTGACATTTATTATGGATCAGGCTTTTCATTCACTAACTCTTTATTTCTCTGAGCATCCCTTTGAAGTACTGGAGTTTACAGAGGAGAAAAATTAAACAACGGGCGATTAAGTGGGCTCTCTTTGAAGCGACACAATGGAATATTGAATTGTTGATGGGTATTTTTTATTAGTTGGAGAAGGAGAAAGCAGAAACTTTTTTTTATTTTAATAGTTGTATCTGTCTGTCAGTCAGTCTCTCCTTATCTGTGTATCTATCTGTGAATGAATATGTTTTAGAAAAAATGTAACTAGCACAACTGGGCCTGGATTTTACGGATGTTAATCTTAGAAGGTTAAGTTTTTGTTGTTCTTTAAAGTTAATTCTTTATAAAGAAAAATATTAACAAGATACAAGTTTATTTAGTACTTAGTTATGGTAACAATCAAGAAGGTGAAACTGAACTTTGGAAAGCATGATGGGGGAGTTGGTTTCTTTGGGTCAGATAGGGTGCCCTTGGCCAGACCAAAGGAGGCAGAAGGGCACACTGCCTGGGACGTGGGAAAGGCCTGGGCAATTGCTGGGGAACTAACTTCCCTGTCCAGAGCTTCCTCAGGGTCTTCCATGGCTCTTGCCTCCTTTACTAAATATTCTGGTTACTGGCAGGGCATTCTGGTTCAAAAATACATTTTTTTTTTTTTGTCTTTTTCCGTGTCCGGCAATGGATCGCAACCCTCAGTGTCGCCCCCGCACCGGACCAGGACCGGCAACGGGATCGCAGCCCTCGGTGTTGCTCCCGCGCCTCGCTCAGCCAGTGAGCGGGAAGCGGTCTGTATGTGGGATCCGAACCCTCGGGCGGGAGCGCTGCCGCGCTTCCCAAGCGGCGCACTATAGCAGTGCGCCACCGGGCCGGCCCCCAAAAATACATTTTGATGTTTTGATTTTATAAAGCTAAAATTTTTCTAAAAATCTCATGTTGTTATTCAGTCCCTTATGTTATGGATTTTACCATTTCACCTTTTACCTATATAGGCATCTACAAAGGATATTTTCCTTAAAAGAAAATCATTCCTTCTCACTAAGGAACTTCAGAATAAACACGTGTTTCTGAAAGTAGAATGGTATAGACTAGAGCAGGGGTCAGTAAACATTTTCTTAAAAGGGCCAGATGATAAACATTGTTGGCTTTGTAGGCCACCTACTCTCTGTTGCAACTACTAAATTCAGCTGTTGTAGCATGAAAGCAGCTGTAGACAGCAAGTAAACCGATGAGCCTTACTGTATTCCAATAAAACTTTATTTACAAAAGCAGGCAGCCACTGGATTTTTCCCAAGTGGCTGTATTTTGCAGACCCCCAGATTAGAGAAATGTATCTTAGATGTAAAAGTAAGGAGGAATGGGGCTCTCCTCCCAGGCTTCTCCACTTTTAGCTGTGTGATCTTGGACAACTCACTTTAAATCTCAATTTAAAGTGAATTTATTTATTTTAAAAGTGGGACGGTTTTCTTGTATGGAAAATTCTTGTTTTCTTTATATTTTTTATATATTTAACATACTAGAGTGAACATGTGTTACTTTTATAAACAGAGCAAACTACAGTTGACCCTTCAACAGCACGGGTTTTTGAACTGCATGGTTTCACATATATGTGGATTTTTTTCAGTAAATATATTGCAAATGTTTTTCAATAAATATATTGGAAAATATGTCAACAAACAGTTAAGTACCATTTTTTGAGCTCTTAATAAGAGATCACTTCATGAACATTTATGAACATGACAAACTTTCTATGTGCTTCCCTTTTGGAAAAAAAAGTTCCCAGATACATGTGTGGATAAATATTTCATTGCCCTGCTTGATGGTGGCAGCCAGTGCTCTTGTTAAGTTTAAATAAACTTTATTACTTCATTTACTTAACGGCTTGGAGTACATGAGATTGTGCTATAAGTGTTATTTATAATTTCCTTGAAGAGATGGTTAGTTAAGTTGGAGAAGCCTTCTTACTTGTAGATGTCCACACACCTCAGTTGTGTAAATGCTGGGAGGTTGTGTAGCTTTTGGTGGAATTTCCTTATCTGTAAGATGGTGCTTCTCCTAGGACCTGTGTCCTACAGTTGTAAGGATTGAATGAGCTCCTCCAACCCTAGCCATAAGCCCTGTGTACAGTACATAGTAAGAGCTCAATAAATATTAGAAGTTAATACTGTTAACTGAGTTGTGAAAAGTCCCTAATTTTTTTCATGTGCATTCTTATGGGGTGCTCACAAATACTTGAATTTCTCTAGTGAACATGGGAATAGTCTTGCATTATTTACTGCGTAAAGGTCTATGTGGGCCCATGTACTTCTAGATCTTCATGGGTCACATGTTTGGAATAAAACTTTAACTGAAGTACCCTCACTGTGCTGATTAAGTTTTTCTCTGTGATGGGTTGCATTACGTATTTTCTGTATAAAACAGCAATGGCGTAAATAAATTAACTAATGAATATTATGAATATTATTATGTGCTTTTCTTTTTCTTTCTTTCTTTTTTTTCTTTTTTTACTTCTAATATTCAGTGGGGAAATTTTCCCTGTTTAAGAGGCACTGACAAGGCCAGTTGGCCTAAAATTAGATCCAGCAGCTGTGTTTTGAATCAAGGCCCCACATGTGCATTTCACACTCCTTTCCTGCTGTGCTTGTCTGCTTCTTTATCTTGCTTCGGGGAGCAGCCTTCTTTGGTGAATGTTAACATACATGTTTTTCCTGATAAAACCAAAAAAGTGCTTCTGTGTCATTGTATGCCGTATTTATTTATATGTGTGGAATGGCAAAACTTGTAATATTAAAAATAAAACTTTGGAGCCCAAATCAAGGCACTAGATAATTCTTATATTTAATTACTACCAAAATAAGTTTTTTTAAAAAAATTCTATGTTAATTTTTTATATTTTCACCAGCTAGAAGTAATTTAGGTTGTATTTTATCAACTTGTATTCAGAAGGCCGTGTTAACCAGAGTTAGTTTTATAGAGCCTAGTTTCTTTGTATTTCTTGCCCTACTGTTTGGTTAATAAACATTTTTTAAAGAATATATTCATGCACACAACATGATCATGATTCGGTTTAAGTATCTGTGTTTATAAGTGCACTTCATTTCACCTAATTAAGTTATTTAGTCATTTACACATTAGCAGTGTACTACATTTTCCACTTTTACAGGAACTTATTTTAATTATACCCACAGTTCTGTTCTGCTCCATTATATCCATAGATCAAGCTGAATAATACCAGTCTTAAAAGCCATATGTGAAAAGTGATTATAGGTCATTAAGGCCAAATTAAGGTAACATTTCTGATGGCCACAAGCGGAAATATAACCAACAATTACTTTTTTTCTTTTGCTTTGGGGAACTCATTCTGTTTGGCTTCAGTGCTGGCAGTCTCATAGTTGAATGACTGGTGGTTGGCATGTGTTGGTGGTTGCTTTGATCATGCTAATTTTTTTAGGGGAGAAATATATCCAACACAGACTCTTTACTTATCCATAAATCTCTATTCAATGAATTTACTACCATCTTCCTAAAAAGAAAAATTATGCTTTTTCTTTAGTCCTCTGTCTTCTAGTCTAGGCAACCAGTTCTCCTAGTCTAGACGTGTGAATACTAGAATGTGTTGAAGTCACTTTTTTTTGATAATTAGAATAAAGCCTCCTTGTGCCGCTTAGGAGTGACCTAAATAAGTACATCACATCCTTTCAAAGAGAAATGCCCCATGGAGACCTTACCTAACAAGAATAACAATAATAAACAGAATCTGTCTTTTAGTGAGTCAATTTTTAATTTTTGTTTTAGTTGGCCTAAAATAATGTATTAAGAAAATAAAACATCCTTCAGGCTTATCCATATATGAGCATTTCTAAAACCTCAGGATCTGTGACTCTTCTATTGTTAATTTTGTTTTTTGAGAAATACTTAGATTTTGTATAGGGATAAGTGATTCTGTATTATTTTGTGATTTTATAGATGTTACTAGAAAATCTATTTTTGGTTGTCATTACGTATCTTCCAGTTTTATAATCTCTGGTTGAAATGAATAAGATTCAAATGGGAAAACTACAATTAAAATAATTCAGTTTGGACTTCATAGTAGTTTGACTTATTTTTTTTCTGGATTAATGAAGATTTTCATAAATATTCAGATTTGGATGATGTAGGGCAATAACTAAGTTATGGTTGATATGGAACCTTTTCATTTTCGTTTGAAATATGTTTCCACCAGCTCATATAATTTTTATATTCACACTTATAGTTTAGTTGTGACATGGCAGACTGAACTATCTTGTCAATTTATATGTCAATTTACCTTTCATATAAAAAGGGAGAAAATGGGAATATACATTTATATTTTCTTGTATTTGTATTTAAAAAAACCACAAGAAGCAAAGTGGTTAGGATGAGGTTTCCCAATGTATAACTTTTTGTATTATGTTGATTCTTGAACCATGTGAACGTGTTTTCTCTAAACACATTTATATATATATATATATATATATATATTTTTTTTTTTTTTTTGAACAACAAAACTAAAAATTTGGTGTCAGTTACAAACATTTTATATATACATTGAATTGTTTTATTCAGAATTTTAATACAAGAAATAAATAAATGCAATTGAGTACAGTCATCATTACATTCCTATTAGTATGGTCAGTTTTTAAAAGTTAGTTTAGGGCAACTAAAACACATTGGATGCTCTTAAACATTGATTGGTCAGTGAAGCAGTATTAAAAATCAGACTGATGATAAACTTCAGAGAAGAAAATTGTTGGGCTACACACGAATTCGACATCTACATATGATTTGGTTGATCCAGTGGTCCTTTGGGATGGAAGACACATTTTAGGAGATTGGTGTGACAGAGGCAGAGGTTCTTTCAGATGATGAGCAATGGATGGCAGGTTGTTCCTGGATTCTGGGACCCAGAGACTAACATAAAGTTGGGAATGGGAGAAGTAAGTGATGGGGACAAGCTGAGTTTTAAATTATTCTTAAAGTACTTTAATCACATTAGAACTATATTAACCTGTCAACATGACTGTGACTAAGATGTCAATACAATTATCTAAGTTTTACAGATTTGTAATCTCTAATGCACTTGCATTGAATTGAATAACGGTAATGAAATGAGATGATTCAGTAATTTTATTTTAATGAGCAATGTAATTAAATTAACCTTTATTTAAAGAAAGAAAGGTAATATATGTGTGCATTTATTATACTTTGGGAAAAGTTTCCTTTGAAATTTTCATTGCAGTAGTTCTTAAATCATGAAACAGTTCTATTAGAGAATTTGCATTTGCTTATTGATAGCTGACTATCTATGATCATTAATTTAATATCTTGTTATTTACATTTATTAATGTAATACTATTGGGAAATTATGCTCTTTTTTTTTTACAGCGGCATTTTTGCTGATTGATCTAGTCTCTTAAAATATAACTGAGATGCTAAAGCCATGATCATAGTTCTTAAACAAGATTATTCTTAAACGGGGGATGTGAAATACAGAGCATTGTGGGGAAAAAATGCTATTCTGGAAGACCACTCAATCCTTTTAAAGCCACAGAGATTAAATGATTTGGAATTTGAAAAAAATTACATTGAAAGATAAAGGTATATAAGCTCACTTAACTATTAATGATACAAATTAATCTGCAAAGAATTAAAAGTAGCTTTGTTAATGGCAGAAGACACATGAAGTTAATAGGGACATTACTTCTCATTTGGGGTTAGGTTGGCCTCTCATTTATTAATATCTGTTTAAACTGCAAATAGAAAGAACTCCATTTTTACCAGACTTCTTGTCACAAGACCTGCTCTCTAAAGAGAAATATCGTTGATGGAAAACCAGAAAGACTAAATAGATGTATTTGGTCTCACAGGCAGTCCATTAATTTGCTCAAATTAAATATTATCTTTAAATATTGAAAGGTTAAATGTACACTGATAATGGATTTAGACAGCTATTAAGCCGTAATTGCTTTCTAATGCAGTTACTAAAAGACATTTGATATAACATATTGAGAAGGAAGGATTAGGGACTTTTCTCTACCTCAGTTTTAACTGAGAGTTTTATAGCTTTAATTCTGGCAGTTGTAGGAATTGGATCACAACAATTTTTACGAGAATGCACACAGTATGCATAAAATATTCAGCGGGCAGGTTGTTGAGGGATTGCATTATGTACAGAGTCTTTATGTTCATAGTTTTTGCAAATCTGCAACACCAATGCTCTCAAATCAACTTTGTATCCCAAATATTTTTTTATTAGATAAAAGTCAAATTTCTGAAAACATACCCAGTTTATGATTTGTACCCATCTAAGCTGAGTTATTGTGTTTTGTGCCCTGGATACACTAGTGACCAAATTAATTTGAAAACTTCTCAGTCTGTTGGACAATTGAATCTAACTCAGGTAGTCAAACTGATGGCTTTCACTGGCTGGGTAGGCAGCTTTCTTTTTAGCATTTGCATTGTTTGAATTTGTAGGATGAGATTTTCACTTTTTTACAAGTTGTGTTTTGTGAGTTGAGTTTCTAGGTTTAACAAATGATTGTTAACCCAAGAACTTACACCGCATGATTTAATGAATCATTTGCCTCAAAAGTTCAGTGAAAGGACAAAAAATTTTGGAAAGGAAATGTAAGGGGGAGCTAGGCTCTTCATCTTTTCCTTGTGAATTATTTAAACAATCATAGTGTGAGTGTGCATCAGGAAAAAAATTACTTGCAGTTAAGATATCAAGCCAAAGTATTTTTGAATTGAATAAAGAAAGGGAAGGAAACACCCTGCTGTTGATCCCTGTCATTCATCAGATTTTTGTATTAATAGGCAGCCTCTGCTATTTGTTGGCTAAACTGTTCTATATTAACATTTTGGTTTAGTTCCCTTTCTTTTTCTAACTGTGAAATTATAGCATTCACTTTGGTTTCACAAATCTTTACTGAGAAATAAATGTTGTACGAAGGTCTGTGCTGGGGCCTAGGAAAGATGTTTAAGTTTTAAGTAGTGCCAGGGCCATGGCATGGCACCCCCTGGAGTTGTGAATTCATGCGGCACGTGGCTGTCCTGCTCACTTCCTTCAGGAAAGACTGTGATAATATCCATGCTTTTTGTTGAACTTTCAGGGTACTTTCACAAATATATTTTTAATACTTTCAAATCAAAGGTACTCACAGTTTGATTATTTCAATTTTACACACAAGAAATCGTGTCCAAGAGAAGTCTTACAAGTGAATTGCCTAATTGAAGGCAGGGTACACATGAGTAGAAGGCAGAATTTAAAAAATACGATAAAATTTCAAATGCCATAGGATTACAGAGAAAGAATGACTGCTTCCATTGATCATAACCAGGGGAGAATACAGAGGGTAGTTAGAATTCAGTGTGTGCCCTTTATTAATAAAACTGGTGTTATACCCCTTAATATTTTTCCTGCTTCACTACATAGATGGTCTGTTTCCTCCCCTCAACATTATTCCACACATCCAAAATTAAAATAGAAAATATATTTCTGAATTTTACTGAGATAGTTAAACACAGAGTGGAATGACATTACCCACAGGAGTACAATGTATAATGTTTATAGTCCTTTGAAGTAGAGTTAGGGTTCTATCTTCTCAATATACTATACTGACTTGGGGTTTTCTTTTATTCATTAAAAGCTGTTTTATAAATCTTTTAAAAAAATCTGAGCCACTATATTTTTCTTTTGTATTTAGATAATCTTATAACTATTTACTAGCTAATTATAATTTTCTTTATGTATTTTCATAGTATTTTCAAAAATTTGTTTAATGAATATGATTTTAATAAGTTTTGGGATCAGAATGGATTCTTGTCTGTTTCTTTTTCTTCAGACTATCATCTCTCCCTTATCTGTCTTTTTCTCTTAAAGTAAATCGAAAAATTAGGTTTCATTGGATTGTGCTTGATATTATCTAGGGTTATAATGTCCTAAAATTCTGTGAGGCTTACTTTAAGACTTGCAATTTTAATACAGTTTTCATGTCTTCGATATCCTAAATATGCTTAGAGCATTCACTAGCTTCACCACACCAAATATCCCAAAAGGGATATTATGATATACCATATCCCTTATTCTTTATATTTACTGATTCACTATGTACAAGATAGACTGTAAAGCTTCTCCAACTTTTCCACCCAGTCTAAAGACAGAAAGCAAATACATAAACACAGAGCTTGGGGACTTGGCTGAATGTTACCACCCAATACTTGAAATTTATTTGCCTGCTGGTACAAAAAATGTTCATGAAGTCGAATCTTATGAAGACATATGATGTTTGAGGTTTACCCAGTGTCATTGTGTATTCCAGGACATCCCTTTTGTATACCCAGATGGAAGGCATAGTTGTAAAGCACTGTTCTTGGGTACTGAAGGGTGTATTTGCAGAGGTCACAGTCATCATCCAATCCATGTTGCCTTGTCGCTGTCCTGTTAAGTACTGTGAGTCTTGATCTTCAAGATTTATTGGAAGCAAACATTGTTACAGATTGAAGTCTAGTGAACAAAACCACCAAAAGAGGACATTAGTGACTATCATGTGACGTTATCTTCTTTAGAATTATCTAAAGGCTTTGGTATATGTCACATGTGTTATTTTGCTGTTGTCTGCAAGTCACTCGTATAAAAACAATCTGTTCCTTTTCATATGACCGCCTTGTACTGAGTTACTAAACAGTGGAAATACATCCCTGAAACAGGACTTAACTCCTATGGTTTTTTCTCCCTCTGTGGTTTGTGTTCTTTAGTGTGATAGACACGAGTACAAACATGAGTAGCGAACAGTAGAGAATACCCGGGAAGTTTTGTGCTCTGCTGTAGGTGTGCTGTGATTGCTTCTCTTGCTATGCCATTCATTTCTGATTTAAATATCTAATGACTCTCATCAAACAACATTTCAACTTTCTATGAGATCCTGTAAGTGTTCCTTTAGATCATATTATGAGTAACAATGGATGAAACGAGCTTTAATGGGGACGCTGCCATTCAGTCTCGGGGGTTCTGCAGCTGTTGGTGATGGCAGCAGCACGCGTCAGTTGAGCAGCAGCCATCATCCATTCAGTGGCATCTTGCCCATTAAGTGATGTATAAAAACAGTGTTACTGGTACAGTATGTTTCATTTCTGCATCGTTTTCATGGCCCGGCCTTTTCTCCTCATGGAGGTAGAAACAAAACAAAACACCTCAGTTCTTTAAGGGGGTGTTTGTAGCATGAATGGAATTACTCAAGAAATGTCTCTTGAGCATTTGAAAAATTGGTTACAAGCCAGCAATTAATTTATTTTAAAGTAAGTTAATCTTGGGGCCGACAAAGAATTGTAGTAGATAATTTTCTAAAGATAGGTATAAAGGCTTTCCCATGGTATAAATGTCAGGACTCAACCTAAATTATTCAAAATATATTAGTGGCCTTGATTTTATTCATAAGCTCCATTAAATATAACAGAAATTAATTTGGTTCCATTTTAACCATCATTTCCGAGTATGAACTTCAGAGTGAGACGCTAGTTTCTGTCAGGACGGAAAAAGAGGCACAAGTCAGGTGCCTGCCCTCATGAGGCTTACAGCAGACTTGGAGACAGGGCTGTAAAGAAATAGCTGTACTGTGTGGAATGCAATAAGATCAAAGAGCTAAAGTAGAGGAAAGTAGAGGAAGGCTTTGCATTGAAGAGAACCTTCAGTAAATGATTGTTGAGGTGTAGAGTTGTTAAAGAATTACCTTTGAATTTCAGTTATTTCTATGTCACCATGGACTTTCTGAGAGCTGACTGGAAATGGCGAATACTGTCTGATGTTCTGTCTAACACTCTAGGACTTAATTCAGCGTCAAAAATACAGTTTTTCCTGTTTTACCAGAAAAATGAGAAACCAGGAGTTTTTTGTTTTTTTTTTTCTTTTTCTTTTTCTTTCTTCTTTATTCTCTTTCTTTTAAATCTGATTTCCCTCATCTTATTTATCTTATTTTCCCTCAGGCTTTTGAGGGGGATGATACATTCAGAAGTGTATTTTAAATAAGTTGAAGAAAGTAACTTGGCAGGTGTGAGGTGCAGGGATAATTCATGTGCAGAGGAGACACCTCAGAGGCAAAGAGCAGTAAGGAGCATTGGAAGTTTCTTGTGGAGAAGAACCATGACTGAACTTGATGCAGGTTGGAGGAGACACAGGGAGTGGTTAGGGGCCATGTTCCAGAGTCAGTCTGTAAAGTTTGAAGCCTGGCTCTGCCATTCACCAGCGGTGTGACCTTGGAAAAGTTAATCTACCTCTATGAGTCTCAGTTTACTCATCTGTAAAATGGCAAGAGTAATAGTGTCTACTTCATGGATTTGCAAAGAGTAAGCAAGCTAATTCATGTAAAGCACCGACTGTAGTTCTGTGTATAGAAGGCATTAAAAATATCAACTATGATTAATTGTATAAGCCACATCATGGAGCAGGAAAACAATTTTTGAGGTGTTTGAAGAGTAACACATAAACAAAGTGTTTTTGGCATTGGCATTTGGGTCACATTGAAGTGAAAAGAGAATGGACATTGATTCAGAACCATGCAGCACTAAACATTAAACAAAGAGGTTTTTTGGGATAAGCATAATGATTTTGATACAGATATTTTAAAAGGTTGGGCATAACAGATACCTGATCCAATCCATTTTTATCGAAATCAATGAAAAGGGGATACATAAAGATTTAAGAGGAAGGGGACATTCTTTTCTCCACAGCTGGTAATGCGCCCAGTGTAGTTGGCAGTAAAATGGATTGTTTGGAATATGTCCCTAAAATCCTGTAATTTAATTTTCATTATTTATATAACACAGTCAGTATATGTGGCATTTTACTACACACACACATACACGACCAAATTTCTGGCCTGTATAATTTTACCAAAGAGGAGGCTGTAACTGAAATATGTGTACCTACTAAATTAACTGCAGCTTGGTAGCACACCACCGGTAGGTCACATGATCTTAATCAACAAGGAGGGGTGGAGGAAGATATTATTGGAGGTGAAATAAGGGCTCAGGAAAAAGAATAAACAGTGCTGGGATAGTAAAGGGGCCATGTTATTCTAAATATATAGTCAGTGTCTTTGAGGAGTCCAGAAAAATGAGTTTGTAAATATTGACATTAGATAAAATAGCAACCAATTTGGGGGCTACCATGTAAAAGGAAACTATTAAAATATTTATTAAATATTAAGATAATTATTAAAGTAGTTTTTCTCTTGTAGCATTTAATTTATTTTATTTTGTCCACTTTTAGAAACACATATTAGAAAAGAGTGATTCTCCTGATGCGTGTCTAAGAGAAGATAGAGTAAGATTTACTAGAAAACTCTAGATACCTAACTTGGAGAATTTGTAGATCCTTACAGGTGCTTCAAGTTAAAAGTTCTGACATTAGTGGCCCCTCAGTGAATAGTATTTACTTCTGGAATCCAGGAGGTGTAATCACAGGTATTGTATCTGCCATGCTAGAAAAGTGCAAAATTTATGGGACTTGATTATTGTCTGATTAGAGTTCTTGGTTTGTGAAAGAGTCACCTGGGCCAGGAGCAAGCTAATAAGGTATTGCAAGGGGCAGAAGGTAGTTTCACAATTGGTTTAGTAGTTTCAGATTGAGTAAAAAAGATACCCTGGAGATGAGCAAGAGGAATCAGAATCAGGGTACAATATAAGCACTCAGGGTCAAAATTTATTCAGCATATGCTAGCATGCCACCAAGAAACAGAAAGAATAAATGATTCTGACTCCATTCTTGGTGAGATTTGTGCAGCTACAGAACCTAATTATTTTGCAAACTATTTAAGTTGCTGACCACAGCTAGGAGTCTGCCACCTAAATGAAGATTACCACCTAGACGGAGTGTAGTTCTTCTCTGGGATTCCCTTTCAGATTGTAAGAAAACAAAGCAATACATCCACATGGTCATCATTAAAATAAACTAAGTGCAATATGCCCAGCAGACCGTTTCACACATTTTCTATTTCAAGAAATTGGGATTCAAATCTTAACCTAAATTTTACATATTCACATTTTAAGCATCACTCAGACTTGTTCAGCTCACTGAGAAGAGGAAGAGGTTCATCTGAACACACAGAAACTTGTTCGGTTCTGGAAATGGGGAGGGGGGATTGGTGAGGTCACAGAATCTCTTTCAACTCCCTGGTTGCATGGAAGAGAATATGAGCGCTGCGACATTCATGGGAACTTAAACTCTATTCTAAATGGATAAAACAGAGTTGTTATTTTATACCATCATTGTTGTTTTTATATATAACTGAATCATTGCACCAATGGCAATTTGTTTCCTAAAGAGGTCTGGGATCAAAGCAGCAGGCCACAGAAAGAGGATTTTATTGCATTGTGTGTCAGTCTCTTTTGGCTGAACAGAATTTCCCTGGGCAAAAGTGTACTCATACCTCTTTCAAATATCACATCCAAAGATGGCCTAGGAAATATTAAATTTTAGAAAATGTAAGCTTAGGCAAGCCTTTGTTAGGGAAGTTTGCACCTGTTGGTTTATTTACTTGTTTGTTTAATACCCTTTTAAGGAGCTGTTCTAATCCTTGAGTTTTCTACACAATGGGTATAAATAGGTACCAATGGTGGTTATAACTAGCTAGCTATATAGCTATGTATTGACTAGATCTGCAAGATGTCAAAACAACTAGAAATTTTAATAAATTGTGTCAAACAAGTGACCAGTTCAGTCTAACCCATCAGGATGTTTTATTGTAAATATAAGCATGAATGTCAGTTTGACAGAAATTGTATTCACAGAACAATTTATAGTATGACTTCAAGATGCATCCAGCCACAGCCTTTTAGGAATCCTGT
The DNA here is from genome assembly GCF_000696425.1 of Galeopterus variegatus. NCBI lineage: Eukaryota > Metazoa > Chordata > Mammalia > Dermoptera > Cynocephalidae > Galeopterus > Galeopterus variegatus. The sequence goes on along the minus strand of NW_007726596.1, from coordinate 512,944 downwards.
CATAGAAAATTATCTTATGCCATCGTATTTTAAAAAGACACAGTGATAACACTGAATAGGAATAGTGCAATTAAGTTGAAGTGCAGTTTTAGATGGGAGGGTAAGTCTGCCTTGCTTTAGCAAATAAGGTGTTTGAAATTTAAAAACTGTTAAAGTGAATTTGTATTGTAGTAAAGCTCTGTTTTGAAGTACTGGTGACTCAACAGCTGTTGGGAATCTGTTTGGAACCGGCATGGAACTTTGGAGAATGTTTCTCCTCAGGAGCTGGAACTCAACCCTTGCTCAGCCCACACAATACAGGATCTGTGGTTTTCTTTCCCTGTTTCTTTTCCTCCACTTTCCCCTCTTCACTTATTCTGATTGATGGAAACACGTGCTGGTAGCTTTCCCTGACATTCTTTCCAAACACTGAAAGTATGAAATGTTACAGTGGTGCTATGTCTATTTTTGAAAGTAAGGCTGTTAATGTAAAGCCTGTGTTGATATATTGGGATGAATTATAATGGTGATATTATTACAGCCTTCAAAGCTGAAAATTTATTATTTTTCTCACCTACTTTTGGTTGCTGCTACTTGATCATAGGAACATGCTGTGCATCTGGTTAATTTTGGGGGACTTATTTGTCGACTCTCAAAAGTTAAACTTTATCCTTCTTTGTATCTTCAGGCCTCCTCCTATTTTTGAAAGACAGATAGAAACGCAGTCTACCACAACTTGGCTGCTTCTTGTTTCCTAGTCACTCTTATTATTAATGCTTACAATGAATATATTTTTGGAAACATTGATTTATCATTGATTTTTCAAATATAGTAAAAATAATATTGTCTGTTGGAACTGCTTGTGATTCTTTTTTACCTTTAAATATTTAAGAGGTCTTATTTCTATACCTACATTTTCAAATGTTAAATGTCTTTATATGTAGGAGGTCATATTGGACTTAAAAAGCCAACAGAAATCAATTACAAGCAATATGCAGCCCTGAATGGACCTCTTAAGTTATGGAAAAACACCTGTGAGTGAGATTATTTTTTGAAGTCTGTCTTGCTTGCTATTGCATAGATTCTTTAGGGACAATGTCTCCTTTAATCATTGCTGTATCCCTTGTTCCTGGCATGTTGTCTTGCACAGAGAAGTATTATTATTCAATGAATGGGTGAATAAAAAAGTGAATGGGGCAGAAATTAAACATGGAGAGAACATGGCACCGCACCCATTTGTGTTCAGATGGAGCAGCACGCTAGTCTTCCTACTAACAGGAAAGTTCCAGCCAAAGAGGAAGGTGATGCTGTGCCTCTTTGTCCAGCAAAACCCTCCCCCAGCTATGTTAATCTTCAATCAGGTTTCCCCACCAGCCACTTTTCTGAACATCCAGACAACAAAGCTGCCCTCAGGAGTTAACCACAAGCCCAAGGAATGCCTAGTACTCCTAGAATGTATGTATGCCTGTCTCCAGCTTCAGACCCAGCTTGCCCAACAACAGATGGCTATTTTGGAAAATTTACAGGCATCTGTGACACAACTGGCTTCTGGGAGGGAAAGCAAGAACTCTTTTCTCCTAGCCTTATCTAGTAATCTGTTGTTAAAACACCTGCCCCAATTCAGTAAATGAATTGTGGGACAGCAACAACAACGAAAGTGAATGGGATCACTCAGTGCTGATTTTAAGAGCAAAGATTTATTTCCTTGGTACCTGTTGCTAGATGAAAAGACAAAACTGCTTGTCGTAAATGATGAAAAACTGCGTACATATGTGGATGTGGAGAATTGTACGTATACATACACATACACATACACATACACAATATAAATAATAGTTAATACTAGGTGGTACCTATGTGTCAGGTTCAGTTCCATGCGTACTCCATATAGAAACTCATAATCTTTACAATCGTTTTGTTAGGTAGCAGATCCCTGTGTTACAGATGAGGAAGCCGAGGTACAAATAGGCTAAGTCACTAAGTCCTGGGGCTTTTATTTGGCTGAGCCATGATCTGAACGTGAGCGGTTTCTTTTTAGATCCCTTCTTGCAGTCACCACTCTCTTCTACCTCTAACAGTGTAAGAGTATTTCAAAAAGCGCCTGAAAGTTTCGTGTTGTCTTTTAATTCTATTTTTCCGTGAACTTTTTGAAGTACCCTCATATTCTTAAGTTTAAATGTTATCAAAGAGACTCTATCAGCTTTCTGAGTGCTGATCTTGTCATCTTTTGCTTGATCACACCAGTCTTCTGAGTTGACTAACAGGTAGGTGTGTATGTTAGTTTCTCTGAAGTGTTAGATTATGGACCCTAGGGTGACAGGTGGATAATTTCTGCCTCATAGGGATTCAGCTACTGCTTTGAGGAATTTACTTACACCAGTGAGTCCACTTATTATTTTCTTACAGAACTTTATCCTCATTTGTGGTAGGTGTGCATAAAAATATATAATGATCGGTATCTGACCCTGAGAACCTTACAGTTTGAAACCAGGGAGATAAACAGATAATTTATAGAAGAATGAAAACAGGTCCCCAGAAGAGAAAGCATGGAATCTTGGAATTTTACTCTTGTGAAGGATGTTAAACATGATCTCATGTAAGCTTTGGCAAGGTAGGTTAGCAAAATCTTTAGAATCAGGGGAGTCCAACTCTAGAGTGAGTTATTTATTTAACCTCTCTGTGACTTGATTGCCTTTCCTTGAAAATGGGTTAATATAATAATAATAATAATAATAATACTCCACTTCTTAGTATGTTCTGAGGATTAAATGAGGAAGTAAACATACACGGAGTTCTTAAAACAGTTCCCTGCACATGGGAAGTGCATAAAAAATATAATTGTTGAAGTTATTTTATGATCGAGGAAATTGAATCCCAGAGAAATTAAATTGCTTACTCGAGGTTAATCCACCTAGCTAACGACTGAGCCAGGCCTAGAATCTTGACACACATGTAGTCAGCACTCAGCATATCCAACAGAATTGTAAAGCAGGCCTCCACTTGACAAGATACATAATCTGTGCATTTACTTGGGATCCTGAATATATGCCGAACTTTTTGTTGCCCTTCCTTTTTTTCTTCTGGGGAATATGTATTGGATGATTTAAAAAAAAAAAAACCCAGAAAACAAAACAAAAATACTTGGCTATATGCCAGCATCATGGGAAGGGGGGGAAAAACTTACCAGACTTTTCTTCCATACATAATCCAAATTTCAAATGTATTAATTTTGCCGAATGCCATGGCAACATACATATCTGTTTTTCAGTTCATGAAAGGTATTTTGGGAATTATCGGCTCGTGCATGCTGGAGCGTTTCGTCTTTCAGCTATAGAAATACACTGTGTATCCTCTTCATGTCGTGTTTGTGCTTCTATTCAAGATGAGAATAAAAGCAGTTAGTTCCTGGGCTGTAATATTCTTCAGTGAACGGTGGCTTTCTAAAACAGTCACACCTTGACTGAAATGCAAACTCTGCCATATCATAAAAGATATTCTAATTACTGCATCTAGTTAAAAGGAGAATAAATCACAGGGAGATTATTTTAAGTGTCTTAAATATAATAAAAAAGAATAATGGACTTTGAACAGCTTGACAAGTTTGATGAATGCAGACTATGGCTGATTTCTGCTGCTTTCTAATGGAAAAGGAGAGCATTTTACTTCCTGGTATTTTGTCAAAGGAAATTTTTGTTAGGAATGATCAGAAGAAACCATATCTTAATTGAGCACTTGCCATGTACTAGGCATTAGCCAAGGCAGTACATTATCTCGTTTAATTCTGCCTAACCTTGTAGATAATATTGGCCCCATTTTACATCTAAAAAAAACTAGGCTCAGAATTTAAATAACTTGCCTTCAGGTACAGAGCTGCTGAGTAGCATCTGGAATGCAGACCTGTGTGCTCTGACTTGGAGCCCATGCCCTTCTCAGTTATTACTCTGTCCCCAATGTAATTGTAACGTAAATGCAAATTTAATTGTCTCTCTTGTCACAGAGATTGTCATCCCCTTTAATTTAGAATGGTGTGTCCAAAAGAATTTAATTTCTTTGAACCTCTGTAAAATGGGAACATTCAGGTCACTGAGCATAAAAGGAGAAACTGTACAAACCTCTTTGCCTAGTGTAGTGCTTGGCACATACTTGCTGAGGAGTGCTTGGGAGATTGTCTTTTTTAAGTATCACCAACTGACCAATGGTGTGTTCCCAACTGACTATAACCTGAGAGTTTTAGGTTGTGTTTAATTAATGAGATCTTTAATTGTGTCTATAAATTCAAAATTATATCCATTGAGTTTCTCTAAATGCATTTTATGGATTAAAATGGTGATAGAGTTGCTGAAAAGTATTGTGGGTTTTCCATTGGATTTGTCTTTATAAATATATAAAAATGTATTTAATTAGTGTGGGCATGGTCATAGTGCTATTGTGGCAGAGTGTGTGTGCATATATATGTTTGTGTTGGTCATCACTATATCTGTAGAAAGGTAAACATGTAAATGGTGGAAAATTAAATCAGAAGCAAGTCTCTTATTTTTGGATTATGTTGTCTCTATAAAAGAATGTTATTAGTAGTAAGTATTTTGCAAATTTTTTAATCCGTGTAGTAAATAAGAAACATATTTTTTTGGTTGACTACCGCACTTATTTGTATCTCTTTTATAGTATATTTTGGATGTGAGTTTATAGATTCTTTTTCTTAAATATGCAAATGAAGTACAAGAAAAGTTAATTCTAAGTACATAAAATACAAAGATTCTGTTACTGCAACCCTTTGGCACTGTGAAAAAGATAGGTGTTTTAAATAAGAGTCAAGCAAATTAACTTTTAGGATTCTATGTGGATATATGACTCTATTCATATTTAGCATTCACTTGATGGCATTATGGAAACTGCTCATGGAAATCCACAGAAACAAAGAAACTCTTTGCTGCCATATTCACAGACTTCTAGTATTTCTTCCTCAAATCTCTTTTGAAGTAAGGAATATTGTAAAATCATATATTCTTGTTAACATTTTTAAACCAAATTTTCAAACTTTCACATTTATAGATATGCACAATTACTGGACTTCGCTTTCCTCATGTTCAAATATAAAATCTTACAGAATTCTCTACTATCAACACATTCATTCTATTATATTCAGAGTTTTTATTCATTAGTGTTATGGTAGTGCATATAAATCAAGATTATCAGTGGTCTTAGTTCTTAGTCAAGTGCAGGTGGAAAAGCATGAGTGTCATTACCTAATGGTTTTTCTAACTATGTTAAATAATGTCATATCCTCTCTTCCTTTGACATGTTGAATCAGCTGAAGAGATAAATAAGGACAGAAGGGATGAGTGTAGCTTCATAATCAGGGATAACATGTTGTGATCCATCTTGATCCAATAAGCAGATGAATTTTTTCACAATTGCGTTATTTTGCAAGTGGGGCTACTATTAGTTTTGTAGCAAAGGTGCTGGTTCATAAGCTTGTCTTTCTTGATCTTTTATAACCAAATTGTTATTGTAAATTTATAACTGCTTACTCTGAAAAATTTACATTTGTAGCTAGTTTGTATCTGAGAAATATGCTTCGAATATATATGTGCAAGAATTTAAGGCTCAGATTTAATAATGGGCCAAAATCTAATGTGGTATCATTAAAATTACTTTTAAGAAAAAAATTAACGTTGAGAATTTTCATTTCAGATACAGAATAAAAAAACCATTTTCCTATACAGTGTACTTCTAGGTATCTGTGTTTTTAAATATTTTGTGGCTGCCACATCAAAGTGAGGTCATGATTTCCTAATTTATAGTGATTCTGATCAAATTAGCTGAACTAGGATAAAATAATAAAAAGAATCCTTCTAAAATTGTGATTACTACATTAAAAATGCGATTTGCAATGTAAAATGCCATATAAAGGTTAAATGATGTTAAAGATTATAATGTGTATAATGAAAAGAGAAAGAGCATCTAAGAGGAATTTATCTCTTCATAGAAAGCAAGGGGGATCTCTGCATTGTCATTATTACTCACTTGGTAGTATTTTCTAATTCAGTGGTCTTCAAATAGCATACCATGGAATGCACTACACAGAAGAGAGACGTGTCTTACATACTTGGGAACTGAATGAATGTGTTGTTAGTAGCTGAAGTAATAAATGCAGTTGCCTCAGCAATGGTGAAGGTCTTGTTTTTAAAATATATTTTTTGTTTTGCTGTATTATATTTTTCTGTTAAATAATATGAACAAAATCAGTATGGGATGTATTTAGTCTTTTAAATGAATAATCAGTGATTGGCTTTTTGAAGTGGACGGGATAAAGTCCTGTGGACAAAGAAGAAATCTTAAAAGACCAGCAGCACTAGGATATTGACAAAATAGACGTTTGTAAAAGAGATGTTCCCTTCCCTTTGCTTTCTCACTTGTGAGATTTTTTTATATCTCAGTCGTGACACTTGTGTGATAGGGACATATTTGTTGACTACATGCAGCTACCTGGCTATTTGAAGAATAGTAAATTCACGTGCAAGGAATTTCTCTAACTTGTTGCAAATATGTGATAATAAATAATGGTTTCTATAATTCCTCAGAAATTGTGATTAACTGTTGATTAGGCAAACTAGGAGAGTGGTATCAGATTATACAACATGCCAAAAATATCAATTATATTTCTCAGTGATGAAGACTTGCAAATAAGTAAAGATGTTTGTAAGCAGTTAAAATAGATGTCATCAAGTTTATGTGTTAAATTTAGTTGTATTGGGCAGACATTGAGCATTCATTTATTCATATATTAGATAAAATGTTGTAATTAGTGAAAAATTTTTTCTATTGTTTTAAGATGTTCTCTTTGTTTTGGGGATTCTGCAGATTTCCCTTGATAAGTCTACATCTATTTATAAATATTATTCATTTTGATTCTTCAATGTGCTGACTTCATATCTTTCAAAAATTCTGAAAACTTCTCAACTGATGTTTTGTATATTGTCTTTTTCTTATTCCCTCTATATTTCCTTTATGAAACTCCTCTTAGAAGATTTTGGAAACTTTTCATTCTGTATAAGTAGATATAAATGTGTATCTATGTAAATAGATATAAATATATATCTATGTAAATAGATAATTATATACAGACAGATATAATCTATATAGATACATAAGTCCCTTTATTTTGTATTTTCTGTCTTTTTTACTTCTCTGTTTCATCTACTAGAATATAAGCTCTATGAGGACCAAAGTCTTTTTTTTTTGTTCAATAATATATACTAAGTGTTTGTAAGAGTGACTCAGAACAGATGCATAATGCACAATGGAAATATTTGTTGAATGAATAATTTCTTTATAATTTTTTTGATCTTCTTTTTACCTAAATTAACTTTCATTGTGTTTAATCTGTTGTTTAAGCCCAGCTCTGTGTTTCTAATTTCAGTGAATATATATATATTTTTTTTTCCTTTTTGTCTTTTTTCGTGACCGGCAACGGATCACAACCCTCAGTGTCGCGCCCGTACCGGACCGGGACCGGCCACGCGATCGCAACCCTTGGTGTTGCGCCCACACCTCGCTCAGCCAATGAGCGGCCGGTCTGTATGTGGGATCCGAACCCTCGGCGGGAGCGCTGCCGCACTCCCAAGCGGTGCACTGTAGCAGTGCGCCACCGGGCCAGCCCCCAGTGAATATATTTTTAATATATTTATGTTCTATTTGGGTCCGCTTCAAACATGTCCTTTCCTTAAGATTTCTATTCTTTTGTCTTTTTTAATGTTTTAGATAGTCATTTTTTTTTGTCTCTTTCAAATTATTCTATGTGTCAAGATCTTGGGGGTGCTAATCCTCCTTTGTGAGTCCACTGACTTGTGCACAGTGGACAAGTTAGTGTGCGTTTGTAATTTTTCATTGTGAGCTTATCTTCATCTTCAGTGTTTATTATCTGTGGAAGTTCCATGTGCTCTGGGTTTTGGGACAATTCTTACAAAGTGCTTTCTGCCAGTTTGTCAGGAATTTCACTGCTCTGGCATTATGTTTTACATTGATTTTATGGCTTAGGGTTCCTAAACTATGCAAATAATACAAATTTAGATTCTGCAACTGCATATGGAAAAGGTTTAGGGGGTTGATTACTCATAGGTAACTTTTTCTTTGCCCACCAGAGCCTTCACCAGACCATGTTTCCTTGCCACTTCTCTGAATCAGTGACATCAGTCAGTAGGCTTTCCAAAATCCTGGCTTTCTGCAGGGGTCTTAGGACCTGTCACTCTGTGACTCTGAAGAAATCTTTTCCTACTGTGTAACTTCTTGGCACAAGCCCCAACTATGGTGTTAGGTGTTGTGTTCAGACTTCTTTGTTAACGCATGTTTTAAATATATTCAAATAGTAAAAATCAATATTAATCTATTTAAAAAGAGGGCCTTCAGAAAGTCCTGGTCTTATTGGATAGGAAAATATCCCCAACCACTAAGAAAGTCTGGGTGCAGCATAATCAAGATTTATTTAGTTTGTCTTCTAGAGGGAACTAATGGTTTATACTTTAAGAGCTGCATTCAAGATTATTGTGGCTGGGCTGAAAAACCCTCAAGAATGCATTTCACGTTGATTTTATTGTAGACATCTGTGAGGCAAAGCGGAGGCAAATGATAGCACACTCATTTACCAGTAATGCAAATCAAATATGCTCGTGGCAAAAAAATCACTCCTGACACTTTTGCCCTTTCTTCTCTTGATTTGAACTAAAGACATATGTATGAACTCTAAATCCAGGCTAATAAAGGAGGGCCGACTACCGGGATAACCATCTTATTTGGGTAACTCACCATTTTCTATAGGAGCAGCGGATACTCTTGAATTAAAAATCAATTTATCACCCCTGCCAACAGAAGTCCCATATGAGGGGAATTGGGGCTATTTATATAGGACGGGCTTAGACTTCCATAACCTGTCCTGTGAGTGACAATATGCCCACCAACTCTTCCACAAACAGCTTCTGAATTATGAAAGATTTTTTTTTTTTTCATGACCAGTAAGGGGATCGCAACCCTTGGCTTGGTGTCGCCCGCACCGCGCCCAGCCAGTGAGTGCACTGGCCAGTCCTACATAGGATCTGAACCTGCGGTGGAAGCGCCGCTGCGCTCCCAGCGCTGGCCCTGAATTATGAAAACATTTTTAGTCCTTAAGATCCTTCACCACGGCAACTAACATTAATGCCCACTCCTCAACACACATATACACACATACGTGCACACATACTGTATTCTATTTTCTAGGCATGCGAATCTCCTGTTATTAACAGTGTACAATTCAAAAATATAGGCAAAAGGGGAAGAAAACAGTTGAGAAAGGAAGCTACCGTGACCAGCGTGCTAGAACGCTTGTTTTCAGGTTTTGCAAATATTGAGACCTTAATAGTTGGTTTTTCCCTAAAGGCTTTCCAGCTGGAAACTGGAAGTACTTTTAAAGTGTGATGGGAGACACAAAGAAAGAATGTTCTTTGTCTAAAATTTATTCAGTTGTACCAGTAATAAAACTGATAATGTAGACTCTCCCCAAATTTTATGATATTATTTATTTATTTATTTATTTTATTGCTTATGTCCTCAGTCTTTAGAGATCTGTCTTGTGGTTGTTGTGATAATTTGGTTTGAATAGAGTATTGTCACAATGTCTTATATGTTGGGGTGGCATTCTAATAACCATGAATTTTGTATTTTCTGATTCTTTCTGAATAATTCTTTGTGTTGAATGCAGTTACACTCTTGCAGAGTCAC
>NW_007726596.1:502040-503156 GCF_000696425.1 Galeopterus variegatus | reverse complement strand
GTGACCAGCGTGCTAGAACGCTTGTTTTCAGGTTTTGCAAATATTGAGACCTTAATAGTTGGTTTTTCCCTAAAGGCTTTCCAGCTGGAAACTGGAAGTACTTTTAAAGTGTGATGGGAGACACAAAGAAAGAATGTTCTTTGTCTAAAATTTATTCAGTTGTACCAGTAATAAAACTGATAATGTAGACTCTCCCCAAATTTTATGATATTATTTATTTATTTATTTAATTTATTGCTTATGTCCTCAGTCTTTAGAGATCTGTCTTGTGGTTGTTGTGATAATTTGGTTTGAATAGAGTATTGTCACAATGTCTTATATGTTGGGGTGGCATTCTAATAACCATAAATTTTGTATTTTCTGATTCTTTCTGAATAATTCTTTGTGTTGATTGCAGTTACACTCTTGCAGAGTCACTAGTTTTTGAAGTCTTCATGTGTTTAGGGTGGCACTAGGTTACTGTAATTATATTAACTATAATTCTGTTCTTTTGTAGATTTGTTCCTATAGAGCTATGCTTTTATGGCCTGAAGCTGAAAGAGGTTTTAAAAGCTCACTGTCCCCCACCCCCATACTGTTTTTAAATATTAGCACCTATTTGAATATTGGAGGAATTGAACTTTTAGAACTTTCAAGAGTAACTTTTTTCTATACTTTACAGTAGGAGAAAACTGACTTATTCATAGTTTAAATGTTCTCTGGAGGTCCTTGAAGATTATGATATGAAAAACAACAAAATACTAGGATTGGTTTTATTTCTATTTATTTGCTAATGAGGGCTCTAAAACTTTGAAGTCTAGGGACCATTAGAAACATGAATAATGAAAGATAATACAACTTTAGTTATTTTATATCGGAGCCAGACTAGTCTGCTAAAAAGTATGAAGTACAGTTATGTAAAATATATTTTAGATTGAGAAAGTAGAAACACATTTTTTAAAAAAACAAAAGCTTTACTAAGATCCTTTTATGGATTTACTGGTTTGTTCTTATTTGTCATTGGACCGTTTCCAGATGTAAAATATTCCTTTCTTGAAATTGCTGTACAGTTTACTATCAAGACCAGGTGCATGTTGGTTTACAGGCATTTTACTTCTGATTTTTAATGCTGAAACT
>NW_007726596.1:500962-501600 GCF_000696425.1 Galeopterus variegatus | reverse complement strand
TAGGATTTGCCTCCAAGAAAAAAATATATTTTATTGCCACTTTTCTCAATTGATCTAGTAGAGTTCACAGACAATGAAAAGAATAAGAAAACTAATTTTTAAGGCTTGGTAGTATTGTAATTTTCTTCCTTCCTTGTAATAATCAGAAAAAGAATTTGTACTACTTTTGTTTCTAACATGGCAGTTCTGAAAATCTGTGCTTACATATTTTCCTTCCCTTTTCTGCTGCTTATACTTAACTAAAACAAGAGTGTCCTCTATGGCTTTCCCCCCTCATTTTAGTGCAGAATTTGAATTCGTCAGAGACTGCTAAGGTTTTCCCACCTTTACAATTTATGGCAGAACCTTTTATCTTTGTACGCTGAGGCCACCATAAGAGTTTGCTGACTCTCGACTTAACACCAGTAGAGACCCCACTGAAGTCGATCACAAACCCTGAAGTGACTTATATTGAGACTATTCGTAGCAGATTAGCAGGGAACAATTTCTCACGAGCGTCACTGGTAGCCTCCGTGGCGATTATAAGCACGATGTTAGCTATGGTGAACTCCTTCATGAGGAATTGTGATAGGACACAAGAAAAGGACCCAACCCTCAGTTTTCTCATCTGCACAGTGATGATAAGAATTCCTTGTGCA
>NW_007726596.1:497413-499589 GCF_000696425.1 Galeopterus variegatus | reverse complement strand
ACCCTGCTTTGTCACACTCTGTCCAACAGTGCAGAAGTCTGGGTGGACATTCCAGTGGTCAAAAGCCTACGCTTCCTCTTTCTGTGAGTGGGGAGTAGGATGAGGAGCAACTGACCAGGAAGAGGAGGGGTTTAGAGCACCTTGCCAAGTCTCCCATCCCTTCTGTAGACACACTGCCACTTCCTCAGTTTTGTGTCCCCTCCCCACTAATGCAGCCACAGTACCCTTTACTTGATGTATTTTCTTCATGGTACTTACTTATCTACTTGACCCATCTGTGCATTTGTTTATTGTATGTTTCTGACCTTCCTCTCCCACCCCGCATGTAAGTTCAATGAGGGTCCTGTCTTAAGTGTTACTGAACCCTCAGTGCCTGGCACAGAGTGGGTGCACACCAAATATTGTCTTAAAAGAAAGAACAAAGCAAGGGAAAGAGATGAGAGATTGAGAAGAAAAGGAACATGGATGAGGAATACTGAAACCCAGTGATGAAAAAGCAGTCTGATACCTCATTTGGGCATCAGAAAATGTATATCAGGGCATATCAGAAAAAGATCAGTACCAATGGGATTTTATTAATCGTCATTTAAAAAAATTATGCTTGTACTGTTGGAAGGAGCCTAGACATTGTTACATGAAAATTCATACTTACATTTTTGCTAAATGTTTCCTTGTGAAAAANAAAAAGTCAATAAGGGTTGCAGAAGGTCTAGGAAACTTATCTTTGAAGATACTTTCTCATGAATTTTCAGCTCAGACTTGCAGCTTTTTGGGGGGCTGAGGCTGTGAGACGATCTTGAGAGCAGCTGGAGAGGCTCTAATGAGGTCCAGCTGTGTGCCCAGAGAACGTACCCTCTCAGACTAACATTAACCAGGTAGACCCTGCCCTGCCTGGTTTCCTCTGGGCTTTATAAGTCCCTGTGGTCTGTTGCATTGATCTTGCATTTTCAGGTTTTATAGCAGTTCTAAACATGTGAGGGTACATATTTGCTCTTTGATGTGCCCTTTGATAGAAGCCAGAGTACTTTACCTGTGCCTGCGTTTAATAATGATGGGGGGGTCACATGCCTGCAGCAGTGCGCTCCCTAGGAGGCTGGTTTTGTGTGCAGCTTTTATTAGGGTTGTTGATTGGCAGACTTTAATCAGGGTGTTTCTTGTTTTTTCTTTTTTTTTTGAACATGAAGTATATTAAGGGTTATTAGACAGGTAGTGTTTTGTTTTGTTTTTAACCACATTTTGTTCCATCGTTACACTTGATAGAAAGGAGGTAGGATGAGAAAACACTGGGGACACAAAGTGGCAACACATATAACTATATGGTATTTGTGATTTTTCATGTCTCCATTTTTTATCTTTACCTACATCCCTATAAGAAGGAAGCTATTGTATCCCCATGTTATAGATGGTGCAGTTAAGGCACATGGATTTTAGAGACATGCTCACTGGTTAGTGTGGATGGAATTAAATTGGAATTCAGAACTCTTACCACTGGATATGTGAAAAATACAAGGCAATCAAGGCATTTCTATGGATTCTTTCAGAGAGTAAGGAGACATGGTTGCCTTTTCAGAGTAGAACTCAGTGCATATCAATGGAATCATAGAATGTTAAGATTAGAAGGGCCTTTAATGGGTTTGTCCTTTAAGCCGGACTTGCTTCTCCAAAGTTTGCAGTGTGCGTGACTTTTCTGTGCTTGGGCATCTCCACTGTTTATATTCTAAAATATCAAACTAGTGAGAAAATTGGTATCCGAGGTGGTCACATTATGGCTTTCTATCTTTTTTTTTGTTTTTTCGTTTTTGATTTTCGTTGGCCACTAGTCCTTCAAGAGAAATTAACTCCCTTGTGTTCTCACTATAAGGTGGAAGGGATTGGTTTGGAAGACCACTAAGGGTCCCCCCCACCCCATAGCCTTTTAGAAGCTGGTATGACTTGGCAGATGGCACCTGAGGTTTAGGATCAGAGACCTAGCCATAGCATCTTGGGGATGATGATGTCATGGTGATGATTATTAACTCCTTAATTCATCTTTAATTATGTCATCAGAACTGGCAGTTATCTGTTGAACACTTACTTCATGAAATACAAGTTAGATAATTCCTTTTTGAAAATAAAAGGTAGGTATAAGGTGTGTAGACTTTATGTGGCTAAAAATGACCCACTTCCCTGTGTTTAT